>NC_133820.1:107621687-107922521 GCF_047830755.1 Zonotrichia albicollis
GTCAATATATGAATTCAAACAGCCATGCCTTAAAAAACGTAAATAATGTATGCTTGTATTGTAGTCTTTGCCTTCTAAAATTATTGATGTTGAAGCTTATCCATTGATGTGCATGTTCTATATACTGAAGGTGTGAGTCTTGATCCACTTATTTTTACTATTTTCTGAGTGGACTGTACTGTAAGCTAAATTGTGAGCGATGAGCTGAGATCATCTTTTCAGGCTGTTAACTCTGAGATGGCCTGTGTAAAGTAAATCCTAAATGACAACTAAAACCAAAAGAGGACAGTTAGGCCTGTAGATTGATCATTGATGTCCTCCTAACTGATGGACCAGAGATCCCAACTTCTCACAAAGACCTCATCACACTGTCAAGATTTGGCATGTGAAAATGTCTCAATATTGAGTTATTTCACTACTGTGATGTTTTGTTCCTTACTTTCTTGTCTCATTCTTTCTTCTCTCTCCACTCCCACCATTATTAAGAAAGAAGTGTTAAGATAATTTATTATCTGATAACTTTATTTTTTTATGGACCCAATTAGGTTTGCAATCTGGACAAAATATAGACATTAATCTAGATTTATTGGTTAATGATTTAATGGTTTAATGGTCTTGTGGTATTTATGGTACTTTTTCAAATGCATTAGAAGCTTTTGTAATCATCAATCATGATGTTTCACTGTTTGCTGTGAACCTTCTCTGGTGAAAGTGTCAGAAAGGTGTCATTTCTTCCATTTAGTTCCCCACAGAGAAATGTTAGATTAAAAAATATATGAAATCATACCTATTTTTTTTTTTATTTCACAGGTTTCCAGGAAATCTTCTTCTACTTTTCTAGCTGGTATGTAAAGCACTTGTTAAAACAGTTAGCAGGACAGAGCTGATGTTTTCTCTTTTTGTATTTTAATGGATTGACCATTCTGCAACTATGCAGGGACATGGTACTTCTTTTGAGAACACTTGCTCAACTTTTTTCAATAGTAAGTTCATTTTTCCCATTTCATCCTGGCATAATAGTTACACATTTCTGCTTGGATGCAGGCTTTATTATATGGTATCATCTGCCTGCTCAATCACTATAATTTGTTGAACATCAGCCAGTCTTGAAATGATCTTGAAAGGTGGTTCAGATATAAAAAGTAATAAAGGACAGCTAGAGACTATATTGTATAAGTCATTCAAAAGCTGAACTTGTTCTTCAGAAAATCTCCGTATAACTTGGAATGATTGTGGAAACCACATGCATATTCCTCTCTTTTATGAAATTCAAAATCACTGTTAATGTTTTAACTAATGTGCCAGATGGCATTTAACTTTTCTGGGGTGATTTGATATAGGAAGTGTTTGTAGAACATTCCTGACTGGAATTTAACAATGCAGTATTCAAGCAATGAATGTACTTTATTTTTGTGAATGGACCGGTATGGGAGTAGAATTCGTTCAGCTCTAAGTCATGCTAGGATTTACCTATTAAACATACAGTCTGTTAGTTCTCATTAGTTCTCATATTGCACCTAGCTTTTTTTTTTTTTTTTTTTTTTTTTTTTTTTTTTATATATATATATTTAGTGTTTGTAAAGTCCCTTGTTTTCTTAACACCAGATGTCTTCATTCCGTGGTTGGTTCATCTTAAGGACTTCTTGGTGTCATTGGACATGGATGACTTTTGTCTTAAGGGATAGAATGAGAAAGGAATTGTCATTAGGGGAGTCAGAAACTACTTACAGTATTTTGTTTAACCCCAAAAGCCAATTCCTATGTTCCTATGGAAAATGGAACTCTGGGTGCTGTAACATTAGGTGATCCTCATCAGCTCTAGGGCTGCATGTGAATTTTGTATAAAAGTTTGATGTTGTTATATTTTCCAAAGTATTTCAAAACAAAAATAAACATATAGGTTTTCTCACACTTTTTATACTTAAATATTTAGATAGAAAATGAATCAAAAATGTGGCAGGAATGTCAATAATAGATGTAAATTTCACTCACAGTAATGAAATATTTCCTTTTTATTTATGAATGTTTTATGCCTAGTACTTTAAATAACAAGTTCTTCTTTCTACTTTTGGTTGAACTGTCATATTACAGCATGAGTTGCTTCCAAGAAGAATTTTTTCCTAGTATATTTGAAATAAAATTAATTAATTTTATAAATTTAAAAATATATTCAACTGTAGTTCAGAATGATTAATTATATAGTCAGATTGGTTGAACTGTTGTTTCAGCTTTTTATAAAATTTTGAAGGTGGGAAGTTTTTTAGAATTTTTTCTAGAAGTTTTTGTGGATTTCTCTGAATTTTTAAATTCTGGATACAGTTTCAAAATCTTTTGTTTATATTCATAAATCTAGCAGTTAAGTTAAAATTTAAAAACCAAAACCTTAGACATTCAGTATCATAAAAAATGTTATTTTAAATTCAAGATTTAAAGAATTTAGGAATGAGGAAATTTAAATAGCAATTTTAGCCATTTCTTACTCTTATTTAATAAAATTAGAGTTTTGTATTTTATAAGAACAAAACTTTGATGATTGCTTATTTTACTCTTTATATTGACTCATCAGCTGTTTGCCAAGGTGAGAATTCTCAATTCTTTGGTGAAGGAAGAGCAGCTAAAGTAGACAGGAGAGGAAATAAAAGAATCAATTATATCTAATCATGCCTTTAATAAGATCCTGATTCTGCAATGAGAATAATGTGAAGAGATTCCTGACTCCACATGCCTGGAGTGTTTCTGTGTAAATGAAGATTTCAGGCCTTGTAATTTTCAAAGCGGGACTGCAATTCAATCCCAGTTTCATTTGTGCACAAGGTTCCCTCTCAGCATTAAGAGATATCTAAGATTTTAGAGGCTGAATAAATATGATTAGGAGCAGTAATAAACACATGATGTGTTGTAGATTAAATTGCTGTGATAAAGTAACATCTCCACAGGGTTTTTTTATCTTGATTTTTTTAAGAGGTTTCTCACAGTGTTGGCAGCAAACTATAGCAAAAAGGTCTCTGGGACAGGTACTTTTTCCTTTAATTATACATAACTCAATGTATTACAGCTCAGAGATTCCAATGTAGTATAAATAATTAAAATTGGCACCTCAAAGTTTTCATCTGTAGTTTTTTATATTTAAACATTTTTCTCTGATAGAAAATTGTGGACTTGACTGTCTTGGTTAGGAACAGCAAATAATATTTAACATTTAATCACTTTATATTTTTATAGATGCTAGTTTGGAACCAGGCTAAAAGTATGATTTCAGACCATTATAGTTTATGTTAATCTGCTTAAGTGTAGCCAAATAATGCTCTTGACTTTTTTCATTCTTCAGACAGTTGCTTGCTTTTTGTTAACTAAAGAATAACTGAGGATGTAAGCTACAAGCTAATAAAGCTCTATTTAATCTTTGTTCTTTAGTTCTATTGGATAAGCTAGAAAAGTATCAGACAGCATGCATCCTACTTTTAAACTGGGGGTTTTTTTGCTAATAGCCTAAAGTTGATTGAGAATAGATTTATGACAATCAAGATTAAGTAAATGCAGCAGCATGTTCAGACACATAATAGGTGGGAATAGATGAGATTTAATAAATCAAGGCTAAAGCCAAAAAACTAGATGGTAGAAGAGAGGTGAGTACATGTACAACAGTCAGAACTGCCAGCTGCTTTTTAGAGTCTCTTTGAAGACATTTTCTGATTATTTTTATATTACTTTTACTTATGAAAGTGAAGAGAGCTTTTTGGCCTCTGGCAATTTTTCTGGGTTAAAATTGAAAAGTTTTAGACAACCTGTTACAGTGTCTATGTGTAGCTAACTGTTATAATTACCACATTTTTGAAAGTATTTTATTAAGAATTGATTGGAGTTTCTATAGAATAATAACATCAAAAGAAAGACTCCTGTGTTTTGGATTTATGTCACGGTACATCACTACCATTGACTAGTCAGTGTTTTTTCTCTATTAGGTCATGACTCAAATATGTCAGAGAACAGTGGCTGCAGAGTAGAAAGTAACATTAATACTAGCCAGACACAGATTTTGTCTTGACTAGCCATTTGGGCAGACAGTTAAGTGGCCAGTATGAACAGCAAGTTATTTGCTTAGAAATTGCCAAGCCTTTAATTAATTTTCCCTGAATGCACCTTGTTAGTAAAGAACACCATGTTTTACATTGCTTAGGAACTCATAACTCTCAGTAGAACAGGTAAAATATAAACAGCAGAATACATAAAATCACCCAGTTGCTCATTCTTAAATACTGAAAGAAGCAGCTACAAGGACAAAGGAATAAATTTTAGTTTTCTTGTGCAGTCACTGCGTATCTTCCCTGAGAGCAGATTAGGAACGCTTCGCCAACTCCCTGAAAACCTATTTGTGTAAATCACATCTAAATGTAACATTGTGATACAATTCAGACACTGTCTGAGAGCAGAGGAACTCCAAATCTCTTCAAGGCTGCAGTTTGAAGTGTGAGGATAACAGTGGGAATACAGAATCCATAATTACGGAGGGAACAAACAGCCACCTCAAGCAATTAGGTCTGGCTTGTTTCTTGAATCACCTTTCATGTTGTCATGTATTTCAGTTTTGAACATTTATTCCACAGATTCTTGGAGCTCTTTTCTGTACTTTTCCTGCATCCATCCAGTATGAATTCCCAGAGCTTGCCAAACACATCCATAAAACGTTTCATACAGTATGCAACCAGTGGCTGCTTTCTTGTGACAGAATTGCTGCTCCAGTTGATAAAATTCATCATATTGATCTGTGCTGTACAGGCAGACAATTTAGATGACTAGCAGAAAAATGGTGAAGTCAAGATATTTGAAAGCATCTCACTGAAGATTGTGACCACAGTTTGCACCTTTTTGACTTTGCTTTGAAGCCCACCACCCAATTCAAAAGGAAAATGTGATTTATTTAAACATATGTAATCTGAAAAAAGAGTATAAAGTAGTTGACCTTGCATTAAACTAAATGGAGATTTCTCTTTCATGTTTAGAATTTTTCTTAACATTTCTGTAGCCCAAGTAACTTGTCCTCCTCTAAACAATTCCCAGGAATGAATTGAAGGGTAGTACAGGCCAGCAGCTGGTCACAGCCAGTAGTATAGGTGAGACCATGCTATAATGTAAGAAGCAAGTTTAGCCGTGCAGACACAGGCCATAATGTGGCAGTTGGACTGAAGATCAGGGAATATTTCAGGCTGATTTTATTTAAAAATGTGAGTTTAGACAAGCTGATTAATAGCTAAGTGTTTAGGTCAGCACTTCACTATCTACACTCCTATTCAGATTTGGAAGATTAAAAATGTGACACCATCTTTGGAATACAGCCCTCAAGTTAATCTTCTGAAAAATTAACACAGTGATTTTACCACTTGTGAATGTCTTTGTTCCCTTCCTATGTAGCTACCAGCCTGTTCATGTTGAAGCATTTAGTCTACTGTTTATTAATTTCTTTAGAAATTGAACATAGTGCATTAATGTAGGCACAGAAACCAACATCTTGAGATGTTCAGTTTTTCAGCATAACTCTTTGGTAGTAAGTACCATAGAAATAACCTCTTGTTCAGTTTCTGGTTTTACCTGTTGAGCTGAGACTTCCATCTCAATTTTCCTGTGTGACAACTTATCTTTACACACATGGATTCCAATGCCTAAATTCTGTCTAGTGAAAGTGTGATGGTCTTGAGAGGATTCAGTAGTGGCTACTAATGGCTCTGGAACATAGAATTCACTTCAGCTGTCAGGCTTCTCCAGTTCAGAGGAGGCTGTGGACACTTCAGGATAATTGAAATGACAACACACTAAAAGCAATACAACATCTGTGCAGTATTCCATGTAGTTTGAAAAATATTACAAACCCATTTTTTTAGATCCTCAGTTGATACCAAATGTGATTTTATTTTCAAAACCTCTATTTAATTGAGAACAAAGCAGAAGTTGCTTTCCTTGCTTACATCACTGCTAACCTATATACTAGGGATGAATGTTCAAGTGTTGTCTTCCCATTTCCACCTCTAATGCAAACTACATTAACAGCAATTCATTGCCCAAAAAATATGTTGCTCACACTTCCAAAAAATTCCCCTAAATCTAATATTATAGTTTAAACCCTGCAGAATGTTGCACCCTTGCTCAAAATCTTTCAGCTTAAAGTCTTTCTCTTAGGATATGCTGTTGTCAAAATCTAATTCCTGAATCCTTCCTTAGTCCTAGGTTTAACACCATACTAAAGGAAATGGTAAACTTTTAATTGTGGCAAGAAAATTCCTCATTCAGACCAGTTGGGTCACTACATTGCAAGATATCTACTTACCATTTTGATTGCAGTTCTATACAGACAATGCATCATTTTGAACAGTTGTTATATGACAAATATTTGGTAAAAGATTGGTTCATTCCTATATTTTATTAAAAAATTCCTTTAAAAGTAAACAGAAAAAAAACCCTGAAAAAAAACCTTTAAAAAACCTAGTCTTTACTGTTGGAACTTGGTCTTGCTATCAAGAAGTCAAAGGATTCAGCCATGACAAAATTGAAGAAAGACTGGAACATCAAAACTGATGAAAAAAAATTTGAAAACTGTTGATTAGAGATCATCTGAAGGTATTGATTAGAGATTTTCAGTCATGAGGGCAAACTTGCTGTCAGTTCTTCTTAGAGCCTAACTTTGTAACTCTGAGATTTGATAATGATAAATAAAAGTTCCTGGACTACTACAGGAATTTAATGTCCATAGGAAAGAAAAATTTACTTCTAGGAACGCCCAATTATTGCGGATTGAAGGCATAAATCTCTACAGCAACAGCAAGAGACAGGCATATGTCTCTCTATGTTCACTGATAGTTGATCAGTCCTCTAATTTCTGTCTCTGTCTTTCTGTAGTATTTAACATTAAATGTAGGAAATATGGATCTTTGTTCAAAGTAACTTACTAAAGATAACTTTCTAAAAATAAACAAATAAACTTCTAATAAATTATATTCTAAAATATAATGCACCTCAAGCCTTGAGTTCTTATTTGTCCTTAATTTGCCCCTCCATAACATACAGATGCTTGTTTACAGATTGCATACAACACACTGGATTGAATTTTTATTAGATATTTATTGAAAGAGATGTAGAAAAGAATAGATATTATTATTTATAAATCCTTAGCTGGAAAACTTCCAATAAAATAAGTACAGCTTCTCATATGTACAAGTATCTCATAGGATTTGTGGGGTTAGTTAGCAATTTCAGATGAGTTAATTTTCCTACAGTGATTTTTAAACTCCCTACAATTTTCTTTTAAGGTATACACAGATTTTGCTTTCACTCTTCTCTGTTGTTATTCACACTACCTATTCTTTTGATTATTATTCAATTTTTTCTATGTGAGTCATTTGCTTTGAGGAATGTCCAAGTTTTGACAGACATTTTTCTACCAGTCTTAAGGGAAATCTGACAGACAATTGGAGCATGAAAACAGGCACATTGGTGTTGTGGAGAGAAATTGTGTTACACTAATCTTACACCCACTGGGCATTTCAAAACTGTAGCTTTAATGAAATAGAAGCAACAGATCTTCTACATTCTCTGAAAAAGAGATGACAGTTCATAAAGTTGCATGTTTCTCGCATGAAGTACACTGACCTGTTTTTTAATGCAACAGAAACCAGTTTTTGTTAATGGAAAAAGAGTATGGTATTTTGTTCAGAACCATTATGGAGTTTTAAGGTGCTCCCAATCTCTCCCTCCCTTTCCATAGCCATTTATTGCAACTTCTTGACTGGGATTCAATGACATGGAAAACTGAGTAAATAGAACAAAAGAGACCATGTAAGCACACCTAGTCTTCTTTAGTATAAACTGAGTGAGTTTAATTTACAATTGTAAAATTTGTATGGAATTAACTAATTTTTTAATCTATTCCGTTTTCTTTGATATTAATCTTACACATCAGCCTGCATGTAGATACTTGACAAAAGGCAGGTCAGTATGCACTAATAGTGTTCTAGGAAGCCCCATTTTGCTCTTATTGTGCTGACTCAGTCATATAGCTCCTTATTAAAAAATCTTTTCAGGAAGCTTTACTTACTGAGATATCTTCCACTGTACCCAGTCACTTCTTAGGGAATTTTAAGACCAATGAATTATAAATAAAAAAAATTCTATGTAACACTAAGTTTGTCTATATACATCATTAGAACCATATAGATTTAATCAAAATAATTTATTTATACGTCTTTCTAATGAGAGAAAAGTTATAATATGAGCAAAAGGGTCAGTGATCAGGCTTTCCATCCATGAAAAATGTGCAGTATTCTGATATTTTCTTTGTTTCACATTTGCACAAAAACAATAAATATACATTATTTTTAAGCAACCAGCATCATAAAAGAAATCCAAATAAAGTTGTGATTTTGACATTTCATACAAAATTTTAATATGTGAACAGCATTATATTAAAATTTCTGGTGAAGCAATGATAGTATTCCTTAGTGGTATCCAAACAATCTACCTCACAACCCTCTCTGCAATTAAAGCTCTGCTGCCCTCAGCTGCCCTCCTTCTCTGGTGCTGATCTTGGACCTGCACTTCAAATGGATTGGCACAATGTCCTGATGACATATGGTTGCAAGATCCATATTCAGCTTATCCTAGTCCAGAGAACAGATGTGTGCGTCTGGCTAGTCTTAAGAAAAACCAAAACTTGCCAACAGATGTGAAATCTTCTCTTGCTATCTTAAGAAATGTTTATGAAAACTTTTATGAATTCTGCCACACAATTGCCAAGTTGGTTACAGCTTAGAAAATATGCTACTCCTTGGTGACTCCTGAATTATTTTCCTCTTCTAATAAAGAGAAGATTATTTTTACTATGAATATGAAAGACCCACCATGTCTTTTTTTTTATTATATTTTTTATTATGAGAGTATTTTTATCTTTCATGAGCATTTAATTTATGTGATCCAAAGCATGAGAGAGAGAAGGCACTGAGAAACATTGTTTTGTGCTGTGGAGTTTTGACACTGAATCTATTTTAGATCTTGCCTAACATTTTTGTTTTCAAGATTATAAGTGCTTTGCTTGCTGTTTTGGCAACACCTGACACATATCACAAGATGTTTTATTTCATGCTTTTCACTGATGTAACAGGAACAGAAAGGATCAAAGAGTAAGTTCTCATTATTAATGGATCAAATGGATTCTTTTCCCTTCAGGGATGGTTCTTTAAGGTCCAAATATTTGTCTGATGCCATCTTGCACTGGACATTTATTTTCTGTGCTGAACTATTTGTGTGGTATTTTCATGTAAATTAGCACAACTAGAATGATTTGCCATAAGATAGAGGAAGAACTACCCCACATCAAAGAAGGGTTAACATCTACCTCATGTGCCAGCATCTGTTCATTTCAGAGTCCAGGATGACTGCCAGAAGTTCATTGGTCTTCATGTGCTGATATTGACACAATAAATGAGAAGAAACAACTAAGTGATGCCCAGAATTATATGGTAAAAAGGCACTTACCAGACAGTCTCCCTAATTCATCATTTTAAAACCATTCTTAATGTTTAAACACATGCCTGTAAGACAAATCATTACTTGCAAGGACCTCAGAAAGATAGAGCTGTAAAAGGTAAAGCATCACCCAATAATAACAAAAAAAAACAACAAAACCATAAAGTTCAGAATACAATTATGCTTTTACACTTACAACCGAAATTCAGACAGATAGTCTCCATTTGAATATGAAATAGGACTTCATAATTTAAATTTGTAAATTTGTAGAGTGGATAATTTTACACATTATGGGTAGAAAGCTATACAGTGTAAGTTATCATGAGATTAAACTGTAAGGAAATTCTAGTGTGGATCAGATTGGTACTCCTTTGACACTTATTACCATCTTTTAAACATTTTGGATTTTAGAAGTAAATCTTTAGGTGAGTAAATCTTTCCAACTGCTACAACAAAGTTCTATTATCTCACAAAGTAGCTTGGCAGAGTACAAATAAAATCGAGCACCTTTGAACTAATACTACTTTTTTACAAACCTTAATTTAATTTTGTTAACACCAATGCATGACACTGAAAAACAATTTGAGAGTGGCTACTAGGACAAATTAATCTCTTAGTGGATGGACTTAAGTTTTCATTCCAATAGAAATTTCTCTTCTAAAAATTTAATGGAGTTGGTATACACTGGATTTTAAATACTTTATTTTTCATTGATTTTATAAACTTTTATATTATAAGGAAAAATAATTTTCACAGAAATTATTGTCTACAGAGTTGAATACACATTTTACATTTAAAAAAAATCTGACTTCTGGAGTTTCTATAATCTGTGAAGGCAGTCTGCCCTAATGCTTGATTATCCTTGAAGTAAAAGGGTTTTTTTTTCTGTTCTACTCAGCCTGGACCACCCTTGTTTCAACTTGAACCTGTTGATGTGTACCCTCTCATCCTGCACCAATGTGAGGAGCTTATATCCTTCTCTTTGACGACCCTTCAAAGAGGCTGGGCAGGTGTTGGGCCCCCAAAGCCATGCCTTCTCCAGTCTGACCAAGCTCAGCTTCCTTACTGGGAAGGGCAATTCTCAGTACACCCTGGGAGCTGTTGGACACCTTTTCTTCTAGCTCAAACACGGGCTCATGTCCATCAAGCTGCCCACCGCCACCTTTCCCAGAAAGCTGCTACCCAGTTCCTGCTCTGGTGCAGAGGCCCCACTTTCCCAGGCGCAGAACTTTGGGTTGACTTTTAAATAATTGAATAAAACTGTTTTATTCCTCCCTTTCTTCTTTTAAAGAGAAATTACGATATTTGGTATATTTCTTCTTTCTTAGAGGAAATTAGGAGAGGCTAAGGAGACTGCATTCAAACTAAAATATGGGCATGTCTTTTAAAGTTATTATTTACAAAATATTTGCATCTAATCAAACATATATATGTTATTTAGGTGAAGCTACTTTTCACTCCAGAGACATCTTAAAGAACTTGAATGAAAAAGTTGTTGCTACTTTTCTGAATAATACCTGTGAATTTTAGCTGCCAAATGATAATGATTGTTGGCTGGCAAGAAATGGAAAGTCACACTGCTTCAATTTCAGGTCATGCATATCCTGCTTCCATTACTAGAAACAAAAAGGAAAAGAACAGGAAGGAGTATAGCCTTGTCCTCTGTTCTGTTGGCAGAACTCTTCCATGTGGTGGAATTAAGTAGAAGAGTACCTGCAATCATAGATCTAAGAAAAACTAAACTTTTCATAAAGCATCGAAGTCTGTCACTTTGAAAGAAATAAGGAGTATTAATAATATTTAAAAATTATTTGATAAATATTTATAAACTTTCAGCTCTCTGCTATGATGGTTTTGGGTTGTTTTTGTTTTTTTTTTAAATATGAAGCAGTGCCGTGGCATATCCTGAATTGGAAGGAAGCCACAAGTATCATTGAAGTCCAACTTCTGACCCTTCACAGGACAACCTCAAGAATGACAACATATCTGTGAAAACATTTTCCAAACACTCCTTGAGTTCTGTGTGTCTTGGTATTGTGTCCAGTTCTCTGGGGAGCCTGTTCCAGCACCAAGCCATATGGGTGAAGGCCTTTTTCCTAATATCTAACTTAAATTTTCCCTGATACAATTCAGGCCATTCACTCAGGTCCTGTCATTGATCACCAGAGAGGAGATCAGTGTCTGTTCCTGTGCTTCCCCTCACGGAGAAGTTGTAACTCCAATGAGGTCGCCCCTCGGTCTCCTCCAGGCTGGACACACCAAGTTCCCTCAGCCACTCCTCACACAGCTTCCCCTCAAGGCTCTTCATCATCTTTGTTGCCCTCCTTTGGACACTTTCTAATAGTTTAATAACTTTTTTTTATTTTGTGGCACCCAAAACTGCCCCCAGCACTTGAGGTGAGGCTGCCCCAGCTCAGAGCAGAGCAGGACAATCCCCTCCCTTGCCCAGCTGGCCATGCTGTGCCTGATGCTCCCAGGACAGGGCTGGCCCTCCTGGCTGCCAGGGCACTGCTGGCTCATGGTCAACTTGCCATCAACCAGGACCCCCAGGTCCCTCTCCTGGCACTGCTTTCCAGCCTCTCCTTCCCCAGTAAATATCTTATAGTTGCTGATTGCCCAGCCCACTAATATGGCAACCATAACAGAAAATTGTCCAGCTTCCTCAGATACTATGCTTCCATTTTCTTTTCTCTTAGAATTTTTTATCATGGGTCTAACAAAAGTCACAAGCCAGGCAAAGAAGTCTTCAGACACTTGTTAGAAAACACTGTGGAGAGTTAAGTGGACAGACAGAAACATTTGGAATGTTATTATGTAATCATTTTATTAGCAGTTTTTGAGTTTTTTGAGCAGTTTAATCCATTTTGAGATGGGAGATTTCAAGCTACTTTTCTAGTCCAGCCCAATTAATAAACAAATTGGAGTGCACACATTTAAATTTTGAGTAATTAACAAGAAGTTTGTATTGTTTATGTTTTCTTAAAGATAATTGTTAAAAATGATTTTTTTGTTTCAATTTTAGAATATAGGAAGAAATAGGAAATAATCTGGTTTTTTCCTATTAAGATTAAAGGGTTCATTGTATTTTATTTCAGAGGACAATAATTCTTTGGTTAGAGCAGTGTCCAAGATGACTGATTTTAAAATAGAAATTTTATTTGGTTTAAAATGGAACTCTATGTTTTATTTGATAATAAAGGGTAATTTTGTGTACCAATTTCTTTGATATTAAATAAGATTATATCATGTTTACTAAACTGGATTTTACACAAATAGAACAAACTAATCCACTGATAACAAACAACTAATAATCACTGTTTATGTTGCTCAAAAATAGTACTGGAAGGTCAATTGTATTCTATTTTTCTGACACTTTGAAAGCATGTATTTTGTTAAAAAACCTCATCGATATCCATCTCAGAGAGATTCTCAAGTCTGTGCTAAATGAAAAAAATTATTCATGCTACAGAAAATAATTAAAAGAAATTGTATGCAAGTAGATGTGTTAATATGCATCTTTATGTAGACTTATTAGAACACTGTTATCAACCTTATATTCCAAACACTTTAATTCCCTCAGCATAAATGGAATATTGAAAACATTCATTACATTATCAATTGACCAGCAGGGAAGTTACAATGAAGTGATTGTATAATTGCTTTAATTGATCCTTTTGAAATAATATTGTGTACATCGTAATTTATACATTGTAGTGAATTTTAGTACCACATTCTGATATGGAATTACTCGTTATTATTACCAGGAGGAGTTTGGATTAGTGCCTTTTTAAACTTTGTCAGCAAAATCTCTCTTTTGTAGCAATGCAATCAACAGAAGACATAAACTTCTATGCCTCATTTAAATGACTTTTTTCCTGTACCATTTGGCCTCCTGCCTAGAGTAGGCAAATATTAAAAATGCTCTCTTTCCTCCCCACTCTGCCAGAAAAAAAAGAAAACAAAAAACCAAAGACAGAAGGTAACTTCTTAATAGAATCATATTTGTCTGGAGGGGCCCTTAAGAAGGTCTGTGCAGGGACACCCATGGGCCTGTATAACAGCCACTCAATCAGTTTGCTCAGGGCTGCATCCAACCTGGCCTGGGACATTTCCAGGGATGAGGCTTCTCTGGACAACTTGTTCCAGTGCCTTCCTGTCCTCTCAGTAAAGAATCGCTTCCTAACATCTATTCTAAGTGTTCGTGTTCTATTGTGCGTTTTCACATTATGCCAGTCAGCCAAGGCATGGTGGTTGTGACCCTTCTGTTTATTTCCAGGTTAGCAGTTCTGATATTTTGCCAACTATAAAGCTGCCTTTCCACTGACATGTTTTCTAAACACTTATTTTATTCTATTGGAGTAGCCCCATGCTGATGTTGTGGGATTGTGTCTGTCTCAGCATCAATCCTAAAGCCTACTAACATGCAGTAGCAACATTAACTCTACTTGATTGTTCTGCAATCTATTTCTCTTGCTAAGGAAGCAACTCATTTAGTAGGGAGTTACAAGCTCAAGTTATAAGTTACAAAGTCAGTAAACAGTCATCATGTCTTTTGAAGTGCAGTAGAATTTCAGAAAAGGGAAATTTTCTTGGCATCTATAGAGATTATCAAATGACCCCTAAAAGAAAAGTTAACAAGTCTCATTACTACAGAAAAAATATTCACAGAAAACAGACATATAATGATATATTAAACATGAACTTATTAATAATATTGATGTTAGACTGAGGGTAGTTTAAAGGAAAAGCTGCATTGGTATCTTTCTGTGAGTAAACCTTTTGCATATGGCTGAAGAAAACTCATTTGGTTTTGGTATAATTCAGGTATAATTTACTTTTCATTACTAGACAGTTAGATACTTTCTGGAATCAAAGCCTTTAACTGATCTGTAGAATAAATGTAATGGATATTTGGAATAATACTGTCTTTTTTCAGCTTTCCTGATAATACTTCTCATTTTCAGTTTTTTCTGTCTGATTCCCTCTGATATTTTTTAATGTACTTGATTATGAAAGAGGGACTGCATTTGGATTTTCTTACTCTGAAGTCATTTTAAAAACCTCCAGACCTCTGCTGCTCTTCCAACACCACCCAGCAGCTGAATTCACCATTTCAGGAAGATGGAGCTCTAATCTGATTCTGGTGTAGTGCAGTCTGTAGTCTGACTATTAACTAAAGCATTACATCATACACAGAGGATTTGATGTTTTCCATTTTTCTATCATTTGGTCAGATCATCAGAGTTTCACTGTAGCTGCATAGTACCACTGTTTTGATTGTGTTGGTTTGTTTTATTTTTATTGGAGGGCTTATACAGGCCTCTTGATAAAGTTATTTTTGGTTTAGCAGAAGGAAAGCAGACTTTCTGAATTCTCTGAAGAGTCACTTCATCAGAGAAGAGGGACTAATAAGGTTTCTTAAGGATTCTGTTTGACTTGTGACTAAGCTATGAGCCTCTCTTGTTTTTGTTCAGTTAGGGCCTCAAGCTCACCCATGCATCCGTTTAAACAAGGTTTCAGTGTAGAAGCTAACTTAATTTCACAAAAGAGTAGTCACAATTCCAAAACCTAACTCCTCATTCAAAATAAGTCACAAAGAGACATGTTTCAGACCCTGCTGATATTAATTTAAATTATAAACTGGTGATGAATCTTCCA
Source organism: Zonotrichia albicollis (assembly GCF_047830755.1). Lineage (NCBI taxonomy): Eukaryota > Metazoa > Chordata > Aves > Passeriformes > Passerellidae > Zonotrichia > Zonotrichia albicollis. Next base: position 107,636,856 of record NC_133820.1, read on the forward strand.
CACTAAAGCATTTAAAAATAAGTTTTGTATACCAGTCTTCTGTCCAATTTCACTTTCTCCTCTGTTTCAGTCACAATATGGGGCCATAAAAATTATGATATTGCATAATTATTTTTTTCAGGCATAGAAGGATCATTGATGACATCTCTAGTTTCTAATTAGTAGGCATTTGAACTGAATATTCTTCTGTCAATTGCTTTTCAGCAAATTTAAGCCCCTTCATTAAGCGCGCAATTCTGCCTCCTGGTAGCTGGTGTCTAATCCAGCTTCTCAGTTATACCTGACAGCTGTGTCCTTCTTCAACATGATTACAGCTTTCTCTCATTTCTTTGTCATATTATAAAATTGTGTGGATAAAATATGATGGAGTAATGTCAATGCTTTAGCCTACGTACCAGCAAAAAAGCCTAAACCATACTCTGACTCAGTCTTTCTCAAAGAGTTTCTGGTATCTAATGCTCTCCTCATTGCTCTTTTAATGACAGGTCTGTCTAAGCACAGTGAGCTTTCACAGACTGTAACAAAGTACTTCATAGTATAACAAAGCTTCGAGAAACAATTACTTTACTACAATTACTTTGCATCATTTTCCTGTCTTAGGAACACTAGCTAATGAATGAAATGATGAAAAGATGAAGCAGATTTAAATATATTAACATGTATTTTAAAACTGAATTTTCAGTGCAGGCTTGTGAGACCCTCTATAGATGTGCCTTATAAAAAAAATCTTTAAGGATTTTTAAGCAATATTCTTTATATATTGCGAATGCAGTTATAGTGAATGAGACTATACAGAATGGCTCTGCCAAATGGGACTTCTGGCAGTCTAATGCAGAGGCTGAATAGTATTTTAGATATGCAGTAGATAATAGGGAACTTTGGTGACATCAAAGGAGTTGTTTTATGGGTTCCCAAAAGTCATAAATTTAAAATGTTGAAGAAATCTTCTCTTCATCCCTTATTTTCTTTGGATTACAAATGAAAGCTGTTATTTTTCTGGGACATAAAAGAAAGATGGCTTTCGAGGCATTGGAGACAATGCTTGAGGGATATAGATGTTACAAGTGTATGGATTCTGTACTGCTTGCTTAGACTGAAAAGACTCTAAGCTCCCTTAAAACAGAGTGTATTAGAGAAAAGATAAAAAAAGGCAAAAAACTATTCTAAGTTTCACTATGAACTGTGGTTGTTAGAATTTCAAGACAAACAATTAAGCTGTATGCTAACTTCATTCTATACAGCCCTTTTAATGACACATGATTAGGTACATGCAGTTACATGACTTTAAGAATTTTGCTTCCTGGTTTCTACAGCTCCTTGTCAATGTGTATAAATATTTCTTCTTTGAGGATTCCATCATGTTTAACCTCAGGAACAGCTGCACCTAAAAAGAAAAACAATGCTGCAATAGTCAAAGAATTGGCAAAAAGAGCTGTAGAGAACACTAAAACAGCAGCAACAAAAATATAATTATGAAGAACATTGCATGGCAGTTGCGAACAGGAAGTTAGCAGCATCTCTTAAAAATGCACTATAACATTGTGAAAATTCTTGTTTTGATGCTTCACTGAATATAGAAACAAAATAAATTCACTTTTAAAAGTGTAGAAAATATTAGCATTTGCAGTGACAATTATTATTATCCTTCTGTACAGAGGATTCACCCTGAATCTCTCGGACTTCAGGATAGCCCAAAAAAGTTCTTCCCTGTTTGGACAGATTATATCAAATTCTCAAATTGTAGAAAAATTTCTTAACTTCTTGGACAATATGAGGGATTAGTCTGACACAGAATACTGAAATAAGCAGATTAATGATACAGTACAGTGTGGCTGTCTCTCTAATATATACACAGCTGGAGTATTTGATCTTACACTCGCTCTACATCATTGCATAAATCATTATAACTCACTCTTAGTGAAGACTCACTAAAAGAATCAGACTCAGATAGTCCAATGGTCTCAAGGAAAGAAGATTTAAAGGTCAGTGATCAGCACCAGTGTTATCAATTGCCATTATTTGCTTCCTTGATGGAAAAACTGCAATCCATACTTCAAAAGCCCACCTTTTAAAAAATAAAACCTAAACTTTATAAAATGGTTAAAAAAATTATCTAATATTAAAAAATTGGAATTGCCATTACTCTATTTAAAACAGAACTCAAGATGTCATTCAAGTTAATATGAGAATTTTTGATTTTGTTTCTTTTAAGACAAAAATACTGCTTTTAATTAATCACAGAGGATATCAGTTCAGAAATCTCAGTCTCAAATAAAACTGCAATGTTCAGTCATTTTGTTCTGATAATATGACCTATGTGCAAAGAATTGTTTTATAGTGAAAATTTGAAAAAAATATATTATTCCTAAAATTATATGGAATATTCTTTTTATTTGTTTATATATATGTAAAATAGCTCAAATTAATCACTGCTGATTTGTTCTGTGCCGAGAAACTACTGTTCCTGTTTCATCCTGTAATTGTTATGGATCTTTTTTATATCTAACACACAACTCCCTGAATAATTTCCCTACACATGATAGGGAAAAATCTAATCAGGGATAAAAGCAAAAAGCACATTTTCACTGAAGCAAAAAGCCTGCTTATTTTTCTAATCACTGACAATAGCATAGATTACTCTCAATTGATAATGCAGCTGTTAGGGCTGTCTTCATGTATAAATCAATGAAATTTTATTCTGCACTCTTTTACCCGTCACCTTCAAATCTCTTCTGATCTCACCAAATTAGAATAGGTAGCCAACTCGCATGGCAGCCACTCTGTAACAAAACACAGAGGATAAGAAAAATACTGTATACTTGCAAATCAAGAAGCTTATATGGAAATATAAAGACCATCTTTCATTAATGTAATGTTTTTTAAAAATTTTATGAAATAATTTACTTCCTTGATAAATATTTACACAGTAATAATATCTGAATTTTACAGAGTAAGGCAGTTGTTAATTTGAAAGTTATGTAGTTTCATTTTCTGTACCTCTGATACAGAATAAATAACAGTATCAGATTTGGGAAAAAATTAAGTGTAGCTTTCAATTTATTTTCTGCATTTTCTTCACCTACCTTCTATTTCTCACGGTAACATAAATCTACATTTCCTCTTTTTATCTTTATTCTTACTTTTATTAGCTTGAAAGTAGGAAGCTAAAGGATAAAAAAAAAAAAGGAAAATATATATTTCAAATTATTCCCATTTGGGCTAATAATATTTATTTTTATTTCTTCTTAGTCATCTCAATTTATTCCAAGGAACAATGAGGTAGGAATAGGAAACTCTCTTATCTGAACTTACTTGGTGGTCTCCTGAGAACAGTTCCTTCCAGAATCAGAGAAAAATTAGACCAAAGGACTGCTCAGATGACTAAAAGGGCATTGACCCTCTCTTGTTCAGTCTGTATCAACAACAAAAATAGTCTTGAAGAAGGTCCTTCCAACAACATCGTTCAAGGTGGGGTAGGAGAGGTGGAAGTTGCTGGGTCTGGGCCATTTGGTCTGAGTTGGAGAGGGAAGCAGGAGCAAGGCTCATGCCCAAGGACCAAGGGGTGTTCATGGCCACACAAGACGAGCACCTGCCTGAACCGTAGCTCTCAAAAACATTGGTGAGCTGAGAAATCTCTCCTGATAGTTTGTTTAGTTTTATTCTATCTGAAAAAAAATCAATAAAAGAAATCATTCCACCTGAAAACTAATTTTAAAAAGTCACTTCCCTGTACCATCCCTAGATTAGAGAAACCTACTCCAAGTTACCTCATTTTTTAACAAGCCATTCTTTGGCTGACTTTCACTATGTATTTTAGATTCTTTAAGTGTAGAATACTTTGATTATAGAATATCTAGTTTGAATTTTTACAGTTTTTGACCCTGTTCCTTATTTGAGGAATTACAGTGAGTTTCTCTTTTAGTATGAATTGAAGGCAGTTCTGTAGCGAAAGGACTGGGTTTTTTCTGCTGTCTGTAATATTTTCTATACTGTTATCTGATTTTCTTTTTTTCTCCTTTTTAGATTTTTAATAAGGCATATTAAAAGTATAAATAAAAATTAAATAAAAATTTTGAGCTCTTTTGCTTTCATATAAAACTTAAGTTTTAAAAGAGAAATTAGGAACGCGTACCAATATATTCTAAATGAATTTTCACAATCTCAATTATATTTCTTTAAGAGAGAGAGCCTAGGTTCAGTCTGTAGCAGATTTCAGTTTATTAGTTTCTCAAATGTCTCATTTTAAGCAACTTTAATTATACAATCCAATAATTTTTGTCAAAAAGATTGGTTGTGATTTTTTTTATTGCTTGCTTTAGTAAAAATAAATACTGATTAACATTTCTGTATTTCATATTCCTATTTTTCTGTAATAGTTCTTCAAATATCTTTAGCAGAAATATGTTGTGTGGGATCCATCTCAGTAACTATTGTCTTCTACATCCTAAAGGAGCACTTTCCATTTTCTTTATACCTTGAGAAGATTTATCTTATTAGGAAAACCCAAAGTCCTTAATAATTAATTGAACAATGAAAATCCTACCTATTTCAGTCCCACTTCAAAAATATGGTGGCTACATGTTAAGATTTTACACTGCTCAATGTAGAAATCTTAACTCTCGGCCATCAGATTGTTACGTAATCATTGTTATTCCTCCCTCCTATATCTTTGCCTATATATCTCTGGCAATGTTATCACCAGCCCCAATATATCCTCTTTTCAGAATTATCAATTTCATCTAAATCCTCACAAAAAGCTGTGCAGGGATCTTCCACACTGAGCTTGTTGGAGGCATAAAATTGCATGGTCAGTGTGTGCAGATTGCAGGATAGGAATCTCAAAAGCAGCACAACAATCAAAATAAAAGATCAAGACTGGGAAAATTACAAAACAACCACATGCAAGATAAATAGAAAGGCTGTGAAAGAATGGAATTTTCCTTATAATGGCTTACTTTCACGTCAGTTACTGCAGTGATTTCCAGTTTATCAGAAACAAAGATGTCTCATTACATACATGGACCATGAAAGAACACAAATAAGATATCGTGGAGACTGCTTTTTCATATGAGAATTGTAAGGAAAAGATCTATTGAATTTGATAATTGCAGCATACTAGTAACTATACTACTAATACTAGATACCCTTGAAGCTGGCATATTATCATTTCTACCTCGTTCTACACAGGTATTAGATTGTCTGTAAAGAAAAGACTAAAAATTAGCCATTTTATGTAACAGCTTGGAAACTTTGAGATCAAGAATTTTCTTTTTTTGTGCAATCCTTCCAAAGCATCATTTTCCTAAATATTATTTCTTGTAGTATTACTGCAACTAAGTATAATTTAATTTGAAATATCCAAACCTCTCAATAGTTAAGACATTAATCATCAAGAAAGATGTAAAAAAATGAGGCTGAAATTTCTGAAAGGACATTAGCCCCTTAGCAACTATTTCCCTGTAATAGTAATTAAATATTTCCATATTTTCAGATACTTTGTGTATAATAATCAGACTACATAGTTCACTACTGTGAGACTGTTTATTTAATCTGAAGTTATTTTCTATTATTACAGTCATTTTTACCTAGAAAATAAGATCCTTTTTTAAAAAAAAGTGTGAATTCTATTAACTGAGATGACAATACCTTCATAAGTAATTTTATCTGAAAAATTCTTCAACGCATATAGAGGACTTCAAATGTAAAACCCCAGCAATGTGTAAAGGAGTTCAAAATGTAGTCTTCTAGAAATGTTTAAGTTCTTAAGAATTTTGGTATTATTGTTATTGGGTTTTGATACACTTTTGAGTGTGTCTTTATTCCTCTCCTGTAGCTGAATTCTCTTCCCGTGACTCCAAGAACAGCTGAGGTTATAAGGGACCCCTGAAGAGTATCTTGTCCAATCCTCTTCATGGCATAGAAAAATTTCCTCTGTTGTTGAGTGTCATGCTCTTTGGAGACTCAGTGAATCCAATCCAATTGACTGGTTGCTTTGCAAATGGAATAGGTATAAATAATGTGTCTAAGATAAACACAGCAGAGGGAAGACTAAAATATGGAAATGCAATCTAAATATGAAAATCCACTATATTAGATAAGCACCTTGAGAAATACAGAATCACAGAAAGCCAGCATTATAGTAGGAGTCCTAGTAAAATATATGTATTGTATAAGTGGCCATGCCCCAATCCTAATTGTTCTAAATGGGCTGCAGCTGTGGCTAATGAAGATAACTGGGATAAAAGGGGGTGGGCTGGCTGGTCAGGGAGAGCCTTGATGAAAAAGCAGGAACAACACTGCTGTGAAGAGCTGCTGGTGAGAAAACCATCCAGGAGGTACGGGACCCTAGAAATAAAACAACAACAATATGATAACAACACAGCATCATTAATAAAGATATTAAGTAATACTGGTCCTGTGGGACTCCTGAGGTACACCACTTGTCAGTGATGTCCATTGGGATAATAAACCATTGATCACTATCCTCTGGGTATGATTATCCCACCAATTCCTAACCTACTAGATAATCCACCCATGAAATCTGTTTTTTCTCCAATTTTGAGAGAAGCATGTTGTGGAGAACTGTGAAAAAGGCTTTACAGAAGTCCAGATAAGTGAGGTCTGTAGCCCATCATCTGTCCACTTAAAATAGCAACTCCATTGAGGAAGGGCATTAAGCTGGTGAGGCAAACCTTACCCCTGGTGAAGCCATACTGGCTGTCTCAAATCACTTCCCTGTCCTCCATGTGTCTTAGCACATCTAGGAATTTCTGCTCCTTCCCAAGCACAGAGGTGAGTCTGACAGGTTGTTAGAGTTCTCCTTTCTTCCCTTTTATAGACAGAGTAATGTTAATCATCTGGTTATTGGGAACTTCTCCTGAATGCCTTGACCTTTCAAATGGCATAGAGAATGGCTTGGCAAATATATAATAAGGGTGTGTTTTTAGTTGACCTTCCTCTCCTGGCTAACACACCTACAGAAGCCCTTGTTGTTCTTTGCATCCCTTGCCAAGTTTAGCTCCAGCTTCTCCTTAGTCTTCCTTCCTTCCTTGAGAACACCTTGGGAACTACAGAGAGGCAAGCGTCACCTCAGCCTGGGAAGATCACAGAGCAGATCCTCCTAGAAGATTTACTAAGACACATAAAAGACAAGGAGGTGTTCTGTGGCAGTCAGCACAGCTCTGCTGAGGGCAAGTTGTTTCTGACCAATCTGGTGGCTTTCCAGGATGGAGTGACTGCAATAGTTGCCAAGTTAATGTCACCTAGCTTGATTTCTGTAAGGTGTTCAACACAGCCCCACATAGCATCCTTATCACCAAATTGGAGAGACATGGATTTGAAGCGTGGGCGAGCTGTTCAAGAAGGAATTGGCTGGATGGATGCAGCCAGAGAGTTGTGGTCAGTGACTCTGTGTCCAGGTGGAGACTGGTAAAAAGTGGTGTCCCCTCAGGGCTTTGTCCTGGGACTCTGTTCTTGAATATTTTTATCAATGACATAGAGAAGTCAAGTGCCACCTTGCCACCTCAGTGAGTTTCCAGATAACATGGAGCTGAGTGGAGCAGTTCACACAACAGAAGGAAGGGATGCCATTGAGAGCTTCAGAGAAATCTGGACAAGATTTCAGAGCTTGAGAGAAATCTTGAGATGTGGACCCACAAGAACTGCTGTGGTTTTTGTTTTTTTTGGGTTTTTTTGTTTGTTTGTTTGTTTTTCCTTGTTTGATTGTCTGTTTTTCTTTAAACCATATGCTAATTTTAATACATCTAAATAATAAAAAATAAACGTACTATAGAAATGATGTTTTGGCTAACCATTAGCTTAAGTGTCATTTTTCACATCTTTTAATTTTCATTTATTTAAATTTTAATGCCAGCTCTAATTGTCATAATTAGATTGAATTTTGAAATGTCACTGCCTCTGCAGTCAATTTTCAATACACTTACTCCATAGATCAATTCACAAGAAGCACAGAGGGTAGTACAAGAAAAACCCTAGTTTGCTTCAAAAGAAGCCAATTAACAAATCTCATTTAGTGTTAATTGCAACAGCAGTTCTCATCATAGTTTAATCAACACCTTGCTAAAGCAAGCTAGGAGAAAGCAAAAGATGGACATTGATTTCATGCACAGCCAGAACTGTATTGACACATTTCAAACACTGAACATCTCACAGATGGGAAGTCATTCCCAACAGACTGGAGTGGTTACTGTCCAAAAAAAATTGTTCTACAAAACCCAGAGGCTTTAGCCTTAAGAAAATAAAGACATATTTGAAATATATTCTCTCAAGACACTAAGGAACAAAGCTGAATCTTCTATTGAATTCCTTCCAATGGCACATTTTTAGAACCTATTCCACTGTCTTAGCTATAAATCTTGATCTTAGGTAGAGGTTCATTCTATTTCTCAAAGTCAGGTGATCACATATTTCTGCATGTTAATATTGTCCTCTGTAACCTGTAAACATGAAAAAAGCTAAGCAAGAATTTAATGATCTATGAGTGCATTCCTGTTTAAAAAGTGTTGCTAGTTTGCAATTGTGGCTGCTGTTCAGACTAAAAAAGCTGCAGTTGACAAGACATCTGAGTTGCTCCAAAGCAGTTTTCACATTTCACAAGCACATTAGTGATTCTATGAAGCTCTGAAGTTTTGCTTTGTGTGTTGGGCTTTAAAGTGAAAGATTGCTCTTTTTTTTTTTACTTTTGTGCCCTTAGAGGTTAGAAACAGACATTGATGGTAAAACACATATGTGACAACAATGATGTGTACTAACAATCTGTAATGAAAGCTGATTTCAACAACTTTTCCACCTCTTAAAACTCCTTCCTTCGGAAGAGCAAGATGATGTTTTTCCAAATAGCACCTGCATTAAATTCTTTAACAGTGTATGGTTAGATGAATTTAATTTCTATCCCTCTGAAGTGTGTGAATCTTTGTGACCATTGGAAAAGTCAAGAAAATTGAGAAAGACCTGATGTAATTTAGATATATAAACATCCATTTCAAAAGTTTTCAAGCAGAACAGCTGCATTCTATCCTATTCTCCATTCAATCCAATCCCACTTTAATTCTGATTGAAATTTAAACAAGAAAATGTAAAATTTGCCACTAAAATTAACTTCAGAATGGAAAAACTCAAGATGTACAGTAAAGAAAAAGTCAATATAACATAAAGGTTGATGTAACATTTACAGTTTAAAGATCTTTCCATAAGTTAAATCAAGATACAAAATGCAGGGTATATTAGATCTAAAATCTAGTTTACCAATGTTGTTCACAACTGAGCCAGAACATATTCATAATCCTTGAAATTGGTAAAATGGTATTTCACCCCTGGGTTTTGAAGAGTTAGAGACACAGTCTCTAACTGAGTCTCTTTTAACTTCTTCTCCAATATGCCCTTTCTTAAAATTGCCCAGTTTTTCTGAAACATGAAAAAATACTTTTCCACAGTTCAGAGGCCATTTACATTTTTTTAACTGTCTGCAATTTTGATGGTTTGAATAGTATCGGGGTAGGGGGAATAATTTTTTTTTTGTTATTTATTTCCTTGATGTTTGGTTGTTGGTTTGGTTTTGTTTCCTTCATATTCTGTATATTTTAAATGTCTCTTAGAACATTTGGCTCTTTATTTTAGATTGCTGATTCTTGGTTTCTTTTTTCTGCTTCTGTCAAGGTCAGGATTGAAAGTGCCCAAGCTGATGTTTTGTGTTCAAACTCAGATGTTTATTTTTTCTTATCTGCATCACAGTCTCACAAGCCGTGAGTTCTGAAGTATTTCACTGACAAGCTACAAAATGGCCCCATATCTATTACTACAAAGTCTTTTAAGGAAAAACTATCCAATTAAGAAATGATGCCTAAATAATTTTTACTTTTAACCCAATAACTAACCACTCATGTCCTGCAATGTGGAGTTTTCTGCCCAATTACAAAATACCACCCAAACCCATCAACAAGAAGGTAAAGAAGAAGGACCAGCCTCTGCCCTAAAACCTCCATCTTACTTCATATACATTACTATATTCTATAACCTTAAACTCTAAGTTGTCCACCACATGATATTGCACACTTCTAATCAAACTACACATCTATAATCCCAGTAATATTGTTCCATTTTGGAAGCCTTCTCCACGACCTCAGGTAAAATGCAAGGCTCTCCTGGGGGTCAGAGTCTGTCAGCACAGAAAGTCTAAAATTCTCAGCATCCAGGACTCCAATATCAGATCACTTAGAGAAAACAAAAAGATCAATATAATTTCTTGTGGAAGAATAATGTACCAGAAGAGGCAAGTAAGTCTGTCATGTCATAGTTAGCATGATATGGATCAGAATGATGTGACAGATTAATCAAAAGCTTCATTTGGCTAAAAGAGCCAGTCACAGGAATACATAAATGTGACTCTAGACTCTGCATTCAGTTTTAGATTCAACCTCACACAGCCCTGCTTTTCTATTGCTGAGAAATCTGAAATTACTGCAACATGCCTTTGCCTGCTTAATCTGCCCAGTTCAGCCACCCCTTATTTCATACAGAGAATATTTATTATTATATGGTGTTCCCATCCTCCTTTTATTCTGCTACACCATGAAAAAAGTTGCCAGGATTTTTCCTGAGGAGCCCCTGTTGAGCCTCTCTAGGGAATACTTGTGCCTTTCAGAACCTGAAGCCAAGAAAATTTCAATACTGTTGAAACACTCTTTAGTGGTGGTCTTTTCTTTTATCTCTCTGCCTACTAGGTAGTGGGTTAGTTTTGTTTGCTCTTGGGGCTTTTTTCAGCTATAAGCTGTACATGAAACCTTATGTACAACTTACAACCTCATGTACAGGTCTACATAGGGTATTTCTTTCTAGATGAAATCAGTGGCTAATTGATTCAAGCTCATTTAATTCTTCAAGTCTGTGTATTTCTTTCCTAGTCATTTAACTACATATTGAAGCTGGCTGCAAGATCTTGTAGGATAAACAGAATTTATCTCCCCTTTCTTTTGTGGTAACCATAGCTGCATCCCCAAATTCTCAGCACCACAAGCAGCACACAGTACCAGGCCAACCTGCCTTTGTGATCATGATGTTTCCACTTCTAGGTGGACTAGCACCTAGAAAATAGTGACAATCTATATAATTAAAATGTAAAACTATTCTTTGTGAATAGGTACTAAATTCTTATGTGAACCTTTCCAAAAGAAAAAAAAAAAAAAAAAAAAAAAAAAAGCAAAAAGAAAAAAACCAGCATTTGGCCAGTTTCCTGCTTTCCTTGCCAATGGGAAATCTTTGAACGGATCTATGTTTGAACAGATCTGTGGAACTTACTCCTACAATTGTCTCTAGAAAGATTATGCAAAACTGAATTTCGGAGACTTAGCAATAGTTTATGCTGATCAGCAGAATTATTTCCTGACATTGTGGAAAGTAACATGGCATCTCAGCACTTTTAAAGAAATGCTGAAGACCATATTTTGTTTATGAAACTGCATAATTAACAACTTGTGTCCATTGGTGCATCACTGGGAAGAAAATCTCAAATTACACGGAATTTGAGATTGTTATGAATTTACATAAAAATACTGCAATGAAAGTATTTGTGGATTCTTTTAATAGACATAGTGCAGAATAGGGATACAGGTAATTTAGAAAAATATTAGCACAGTGTGTGCTAAAGTATTTTCTGGTCATCTGATATGTAAAATTACCTTATCCATAAATATCTTTATGGATAAATCACAACAAAAACATTTCCTTGAAGAAATATTCCAACAGATCAGTCAATACTGAAAGATGAAGCTGATATTTTTATTTTAATACCACTCAGTCAAGTCATGATTTATAGTAGGCCGTAATACGAAAAACAACAAGGTGTTTATCTTGTAGCCCAAAAGGAAAATGATGAAGATATTAAAATAGAGAAGCCAACAAAGCTTGATATTCTTAATTGAAATTTGGAAAAAGCTTGGATCAATTTATATATTTTTTCTTAGGACACAACTTGTAGAAGCAGAGATAATTGCATTTATCAAGAACTTGGGCTCTAATGATGCTCATACAACATGATTTTGATCTAATTATTTTTCTGCATTCAAGAAGAATGGTTATTGTTTAAATCAGTAAATTTATTCCTTTGGGCAAGGGAGGTCCTAGCAACTACTACCTTCCTGCTCTGTGTGACATTTATCTTGAAATGAAGTTTGTAGCTCATGGACTCAGTGTCCAATTCTTCTGGTCCTTTTTAGGTCTTTTCCTTATTGTTCCAATGCACATATTCTTCTGAAGCTGGCATTTTGCTCCAATTTTTTATTTTTGCAGACAAGTTTTCCTGTTTCTTGCAGCCCCATGCAAAGCCCAGTACTCCTGTAATCCTTTTGGGATGGCCTAGGGTAAAATGGGTCTCTCAGGCTGGCTCTCATGGTGTGGTTCTGCTGGCTCTGCTTTGTACATGACAGGATTTCTGCTGAGGACTCCCTATTGAGCCCCTCTAGAGACTACCTTTGCCTTTCAGAACCTGAAGTCAACAAAATTTGAAACACTTTAGTGATGGTCTTTTCCTTTATCTCTCAACCACCACTATCTACAGGGTGTTGCGTTTGGTTTGCCCTTGGGGCTTTTTCAGCTAAGAGCTATACATAAAATTTTAGTACAGCTAAGGATGAGCATATAACTGAAAAAAGTCCATCAATTTAACAATTTTATAAAACTACTTCAATAGAAAATAATTTGCTAGGATTTGATAGCAATTTATAAGGTTGACTGAAAATGTATTACTAAGAAGCCAATGAAGTGGCAAATTATTCATACACTTGAAAAAAAGAGAAAAATAATAGTCCATCTGTGTTATCAATGTTTTTTCAGTTGAAAGTAATGTGATAGCATATGAAAACAGAAGAATCCTGATGATCCTTAATCTATGAAAATATATACATTTGAGTTGAATGGATCATAATATATTTTGTCTGTTATAGCATTAAACAAATGACCAGGTTCTGCTCTCGCTGTGCTCTACATATTGAGTAATCACTGGAAATTACCTTTCCACTCTCTGTAAGAACTGAGATAAACATTCAGATTCAAAAGTATTTAGAAACATTAAAATATTCTTGTGTTTGTCCTAAGTAATCCCATGAAGATGCAGGTAGAGGCATAATGACACATCAATAACTCAGCATTTAGACCAAAGCTGACAACTGCTCTGAAGTAAAATGTGTTACTATTCCTCTGTGGTGTTCTATCTGCATTATTTTTTCCTGAAAAATTATGCAGGATATGCTGAAAAGCTATAAAATGTTATTACCATGGTTAGAACCAGAATTGTAGAAATTAATGACTTGTATCCAATAAGGGTCTGTTATACCTAAAAGATAACTTATGTGGAATTTTGAGGCTTTTGATTAAAATTCCATAGTCAGTAATGCATATACAAAAACCCTTAACCCATTCTTTAATTTCTGAATTTAGACCACCTTGTTTCACTTCAAAATTCTGATGAATCCAGTAGGCTTCAAGAACTGAGCTTCAAGAAACCCAAATATAGTTTTTTTGATATATTGGAAGTTATATACTATACAAAGAGTGGGTAAACTTTGGCACAATTCCTCCAGTAAGAAATTTAGATGGATATCTCAACTCTTTTTTTTAATCAAGTGAAGGAAATAGGTAATTTTATGGTCTGAGTCAACTTATCCTCTGTTGGAAATCAAGATTGTCAGGTCTGATAAAATACATCTCAAAATGCCCATTGACTATAAAATAATTTAACAGGAGAAGTTCAACTATAGACAACTAAATCCAATTTCTATTATTGAGGAAAATGATCTCCACAAATGACTCCTTCTGCTTAGGGCACATGCTGAATACACTGACTGAGTTCTAGAGTAAAAACATTTGTGAGTGCTATTTTTTATTAAGATAAAGGTAGGTAAACTGGTTTTGGGTCCCACTTGTTTGGCAGTAGGTCAGTAGATAAAGGTGATTCAATCCACCTTGCAGCTCATGGTCATACCCATTTTTTTCAGACTCACTGGGTAATAGAATAGTCAATTTATTCAGGAGCTAAGCATACTTCAGGCCAAAAAGAAAAACAGTTGGATGAAATATGATGCTGTAGTTTAAGTGGACATTCTTTAAGCAGACAGATTCTTAGCCAAATATTCTAATAAATTTTTAGTATTAAACAGTCAGCACTGTTGTTCTTTGTTTGGCTGCTATGTAAAAGTAGAACTAGACAGTGCCAAAATTCAGGTGTGAAAAACAGACAGTTTAAAAAAAATGGTGTTTTTTTTTTTAGGAAGGCACATACATGCGTTAAAAAGATTATTCAACTCTTTTGAACTTAGGCTATTCTAAACCTATTCTAAGCAAGTATTTAGAAAGACTTAAAGGTAAAGATACTATCAAATATTTCCTAGGGACTACACAAATATTCAAGTAATACATAAGCTAAGCAAATTTTAGAATTGGCACCAGAAATTGTTCCCATGTCTGGTTCTTGGCGTTAGTCAGATGGACATAGTAAAAGTGCATTATACTGCCTCTTCTGTAACCCAGAAAGATAATGAAGTAAGTGAAGATTTAAGCTAGAGGACTGCATTAGAAAGTGATGGTTGACTGATGGCTTTCTTATGTTTTTGCACTGACGGGTCAGATATTCAGGTATATACTCTCTAAATTTTTATGAATAGAAACCCAAGCAGACTTTTGAAAGTTAGACAGTTTTAGATAGACTGGAGAAAAAGGGAAGGAATCTAAGAAATGCTAATCTTCAAACACAAAAAAATTATTCTTTTGTTTATATAATTTGTTAAAAAGGCAATTGCAAGAATATGGGAATACTGATAAAATATTCTGGAGTATATGTGAAATAAATTACCACTTTTGAAGTAAAATGGTGTTTATGAGAAGCAAACCATTCTAGCTTGCCAGGAAGTATCTTTAAGTGAATATGTGGACTGCACATTCCGCAGATCTAGTTTCTTAGAATTTTAAAAATGCTAAAGGATTGATAAAATAGGTTTTCAATGCAACTCTATGATGATATGGAACAGAATTCAAAGCCAGCAGGGTTCTCAGAAATCCAAACCAGCCAGTTTCTGAGGTGTGGTACATATTATATATGGACTAACAAGGTCTGCCTGTGAAGCACTAGTTCAACCAAAGAACAGATGAGTTTGTACAGGCAATAGGTTTCACTTTTTCCTGGAAACAGTGGACATGAATGTGGATCATGGTTAGTTACTCTACATTTTCAAACTGAGCATATCAAAGCTCAGACAGGGAGACAGATAACCCATAATCCTTTATTTTATGACTCCATCACAGAAAGATATGAGTATGATATCGCCTGAAATAAATACCTTAGTTACTGAGGCACTCTGCAAGCTAGAGTTCTGTGACCATTCACTCTCAAAACGAGAACATAAAACTCAAGCTTTCAAAACCCAGAGTACGACTTATAAGACTACTGAATAAAGATTTTCTATAGGGCCATAACAGCAAGCAGGTTATTTATGGTCAGAGCTGCTGTCTTGAAGTAGTTTAGGCACTCCGGTCAGTTGTTGGGCTACAAAGTGAGAAGCAAGCCTGTCTATCCAGGAATTCTTATTACATCTATGTTTCATAGAAATTTTTGGAGTTGGCACAAATACAGATCCGTAAGTGAAGGAAAGTGAGTGATCTGGATTTTTGTCAGAAAAAAAAAAAAAAAGGTCTTTTTAGGAGGGATTTATGCAGAATGCACCTAACCTTTTTAAAAGAAACTTTAACTTAAAGAAAAAAAAGTTCAGTACCAGTGCTGTAACTCTGTTTTAGGTTCCCAGGATTACAAGTACAAAAATTGTTTACTGAAAATACATCCTGCATTCTAACCAGGGAGTTTACACTTTTCATTAGTATTGACCTTGTCATATAATTAAAGTTTCGAAGATCTGTGTGATAGCAGTTACATGCCCGATCATATTCACCAACAGTGTCAGACTTCAGGCTTATTAGATAGTTAACTATTAGTGGACCTAGAAAATCACATACATACAAAAAGTATTTTAAGAAAATCAGTAGCATTAAATAGTTTATTTATAAAGAGTAGTTTAATCAATATATAATTCAGAGTTAAAGTCACAACATACATAGAGCTGTGATAGAAAAAAATAACCATGTGCCCTAACTTTTGTATTTATTGATACCTGTCCACTGTGGCAGGCTCAGAGAAGGACAGAGCTTCTACACATTCTATATTTATTCAATTGCTGCTATGATGATAATCTCCCTACTGCAAAACTGGCATCTGTCTGTCCCTTATGGTTATGTGCCATACATCCCGCCTACTCAAGTTCTTACATTTTTCAGATTTTGCTTTGAAATCAAGTTTGGTGTTACACAAGCTGTGTCAATTTCAGCTTTTCGTAACTCTTAATTTTGTACTCAGACCCAAAAAACTTTCAGTTTAATGGGGTGAAAAAAGGTTCTGGATCCTTGATGCTGGAAAGATTTAGGAGTAAATAGCACAGGTTGAAAGGTAGGCAGCGAGCAGCATGGAAAAGTTACATGAAATTTATTCCAAGAGGAACAAATCCTGGTAGGCATCCTTATGTCTCATCTGCTTTTTAGCCCAAGATGTCACAGAAATAAAGTGAGAAATATACCATGATACACTTTGAGGAGAGAAAGGTCTGTTTTATGAAATATTGCTGTAAACTTTCAGATTAAATCTTAACCTGCTGCTCTCCTCTATAAAGAAGTGACAGCCTAAGGAGTTGTTGAAATATGTTTTCCCCATTTCTCTATTTCCCATTGCAATTTCCATTTTTACAGTTCTTCAAAATAAGCACAGCATGTCATCCCTTCATAGAATAGAAGAGAGATGCTGCATGTTTACGCTTTACACGTTTTCTAACTCTTATGTTCTTCACTATTCTCTTTCCCTAAAAAAAGCAAAGAAGAGCCCTAAAAACTGTTATCAGTGAGGAAGGTGATATTATCAGTGAGATTTCATTGCACTGGTGATTCTGATGTCTTGACAGCTTATCTCTAATTGGAAACTGTCATAGGAGATTCTGAATGTATTCCAGCAACAGGAAACCTTTCACTGACTTCAGCAATATATTTTTTTAATAGAGATTATAAAAATCAAAATTTTAGGAGGATTTTTAATGGATCTTCATTTAAAAAAAAATCTAAGTTTTTTTCAAATATTTCTAAAATATGAACAAAAACTAAAGAAGCCACCTATCATATGTTTTTTTTAAAAAAAATTAAGTATTTACTATCCATGAAAGAAATTAATTAGCAATTTATAAAATAATACATTATTTCTTAAACAGAGTTCAAAGAAATTAAACTACATTATTAGCATTTGATAACCCACCAAGATTGCTTCTAAGGTACATTTTATGTCTTCAATAACAAGTATTAAAAATAGTATGCTATATTTTGAATATTTTAGTATAATCAATATATAGTATAAATGTGAAGAATCCAATTGATAGTAAATTTGTACATCTTAAACATATTATAGTTAAAATAATATTAATATATAATATTATATATTATTATTTATATAGAGCTCCAATAGAGAACAAGCAAAATTTTGTACACAGATATTGCCTCATAAATAAAAATCTGGACTCCACTTCTACATTATGTAAATCACCACTTATTTCTATTTTTCTTTAAGAAAGATGCACTTACCATGCGGTAAATTTTATAAGGTAAGGTGTTTAAATTTTGAAGATAGAAAAAAACCTTCCTCAATTTCTTTTTTTTATTTTAAGAATTAACCTTTCCATCTTGAAATATCCTTATCACACCTTCCTTTAACCAAGAAAGTAGAATGATGGGAACAAATATAAGAACTGAAAAATTTAAGAAAAATAATGAGCACAAATCAGAGAACAAAGAGGGTCATGAGGATAGGATTTGCAGAAAAAAGCTTGTTAGAGGGAATAGAGGAACAGTACTGAAGAAATGAGAGAATGTGGGCAAGAAAGATTCAAGTTTCAGAAAAATGCAAAGACATAAATAAAAACAGACAAAGCCCTTTAAAATTAGGATATCTTATGATAGAATTAAATAGAAAAAACATTTTTAAGTCAATATAGGTACTATGAAATGCTGATACAAGATTAAAAAATGGAGCACAAATAGAATGCAATATCAGTATAACAGGAAGAAGCAAGATTTAAGGAAGGCAAGCTAGTGATATGGTAATGATATGCAAAGGATACGATGACATCTTTCTGTGCTACAAGAGATCAAAAAGAGCTAGTGGAGTTTTCATCCAGCATCTATAGGAGACTTTGGCATACACATTTAAAATTCTGTATGAAACTTTAAATGTGAGCTCTGAAACTGTACCCATGCAAATTTCTTATGTATTACAAGGAAAAGGCTAAATTCAACGTAACTTATAGTTTATGAAACAGAGATATATGTTTTTAAATAAAATCTTGCTTTCCCCTCCCTCTTCAACTGGATATTTACTATTCAGTCAGTACTAATTTTACTATAGTCATCTTCAGTTGTTCAAGGCTGTAACTTTTCCCCAATATGCATTTACAGCCCTTTCCTCTACAGCACAGCACACATTTGCAAGGCAAAGACCTACATTTTCTTCAGGTGGGAGAAAAAGAAAATTCACAAGTCCACTCTTCCAGCATAGATTGAGAGGCACCAGGCAAGAGTATTCTCAGTGTCAGTGTTCTCCATCTCCTCACCCATTGGAGCTGGGTTATGGTATACTCAGAATTACAATGGTTGGTGCCATCTCAGGGTAACTGGTACTGCAATTGCTGCCATAACACCAATTTAGCTTCTGGAGCCTTTTGGGACATACACTCTCATAATTTCTGCTTGGTTCAAATTTCTTGACCTATACTATGATAAGAAACTTGGTTTTAAATAGTCAGTTCACCAATTATGTCAGTATCTGGTCTTCTACCCAAGTCTTTTTTTTTTCTTTTTTTGCCAGTATTATAAAGAATGAAGGAGGGGAGAAGCTTTATATAGTCTCACTAGGGAGATTGAGATTAACATACCACAGCTTCTGTACGCCTAGGACATTCACAGGAGGGTGATCAACCAAGACAGAAGGCACTAGAGCATACATGCAAGATGGCAGCAGGGTAAACAGTAGATTGGGAACTAAAATGTGCTCAGACTTCAAAGATGCATTCCAAATATATCTAGTGCACAAGATTCATGTCTAGCTGTGGATGGGTGTACACAAGATATTTTACTTTTTAGCCAGAAGTTTAGTTGTTTCATTTTTCTCCTTAAAAGAAACTGAATAACAGTAAAAATAAGCCAAAAAACCTCATTCCCAAAACCCCTCCCAAACCCCCAAACAAACCAACCAAACAGAAAACATAAATCCATGCAGTCACCATGACTAATTTTTACTGTCTATGGAAAAGCATAGGATTTTGTCAAATACTTTTTCTACCATTAGATCTGAATGCTACTGTTTTTTGTAGAAATGTTGAGTACTAAATGTTAGAATGATAGAAATTATCTGTTTGCCAATTTTGTCAACAAGCTTGACAATAAATACCAGCAGTGAACATTATGTGTTCAGACACCAGTCCACACTCACCTGGGATAGACTGCTAATTTGTTTATCATAAATCATCACCTTCAGACAGCAACAGATTCTTTTTTGCAGCCGAGTTTAAGTCTGTGTAGATAGGAGAGGTAAAGGAGAATACTTTTATGGTAAAAATGTATTAGTGGCATCGCTAATCAAAGACAGAAGATATAAACATTGTGGTTTTAGAGTTCTTGCCTGTCAAATTTATGAGACTAAATGACTTATCTTCGTTTATGTGACCTAGATTATATTTTGAATCTCAACACTAACCCAGTTTTTTGCATTTCAGCTACCATAATATGAGCGTTTCCAGCTGGACTCTGTCAGCCTCTGTTCCACCATAAATCATATCTGCCTTCTCATTCAAAGATGCTGACTGATGAGGCAGAAATAACCCAATCTCAGCTGGCTTTGTGGCCTAGTTACATCACAGCTACAGCAGGAATGCAGATTGCCTCTCTGATCTTTCGGATAAAGCCATAAAATAGTTATATCCCTTTCAACTTACTGTTTTGGATCTCTTCCAACTCCTCTAACTCTTTTCACTAAGTACAGAAAAAGTGCTTACTCTGCAAAACGGTCAACAAGGTCTTAGCAATACTAGAAATTGGAAAATGGAAATTGGTCCAGTGCCATAGCCATGAAGGACTAATATACAGGTTAAAAGGAATTGAATTTTCGACTGAACTGCTTGTTATTAAGTAAATATTGAAAACAAGATAGCAAGTTATGTAGTTAATGTCTCAATATTATGCTTTAAATAATGTTGAGACACCAGAATTCAGGGTTTAGGTTTTAACTGTAAATGATTGAAATGAAACATGAAAGGGATGAAAGCATAAAATCACTACATGCATGACTGCTGTAGGACCGACCAGACAATACCTGTGTTCCTGTGTTTTATGATTGCTTCTCTCTGGTAATGAAGAAGGTAAAGCAAAAGCATGGAAGTCTCTTCCTACTTCTAAGCTTCAAGTTTGTATACATCTTGCCTTTAGTCTCTTACATTTTGAGCTAGTGAATGTTACTACATTTCCTACAATTATAAATTTCTCTTTCTTAGTGTATTTTTATAGAGAAGGTATATAAAGGAATTTATTTTTGGTTTTGGCTTTTTTTTTTTTTTTGGATGTGGAGAAAAAGATATTTTTAATGTAAAATAAAGGATTGCTTAGATGTAAAGATGCACATGAATACAAACAATTGTATACATAGACAAATATATAAAATGCATAGTATACTATTTATAGATATGATAATGAGGTTATAAGTACAAAATATCTATATTAATATCTATATATGATTTTTAAACCACAAAAATTATTTACATCCTCCTGTCAATACTTGGAGAAGAACAGACTCCTGGAACTTCCTTTTGCAGGCACTTCCTGATATGACTGATTATCATGTATATATAGATTTATAACATACAGGTTGTAATTCTATAGGGAAAAAAAAAAAAGAAAGAAAGCTGGTGAAGTGGTAGGACCGTTGGTTTCTTTTCTAAGATTTTATATCAAGTTAATAATTTTTCCTCAAGTTTTCCTTTCCCTTAGTAACTTAAAACTCAACTGATTGACTTAAGGGGTATATCATCACAAAGACAATTAGCAAAAGAAAATACTGTGTCTACTATGACTAGAAGATAACTGGAGTGATTATGGGAAAGGAACAAATGCCTACCAGATGTGCAAGCCATAAAATATGTTCAGTAGATATGGTCAAAAACTATTATTATTGCATAAGGACTTAGCAAAACACTCCATGCAGTTTTGATTGTTTCTGATAGGAAGATTAATGAAGACTAAAACAAATGTGGAGAAGGCTACTACCATGGTCAAAAGCATGGACATCCTTTTGTATTAGAGAATGTGTTAAAACTTGGCTTGTTCATCCAGAAAAATTAAAACTCTGATAGGATATGACTGTTCAGTATTAAAAAGATACTTGAAATAATATCACAGAGAAAAAAATCTGTTTGAGGTAGAAGACAATGCTGATACAAGAACAAGTGCCATAAATTATCCACTAACACTTTTTCCCCTTGATGAAACCATTCTTATTTCCTGTTTTGTTCTGGATTCATTTCACTCTCTTTATCACTTTGAGCTCTTCCTAAACATTCCAAAGAGGAAGAAGCAGGACTTTTGCTTCCAGTCATGTGTGATGATCTGTGGAGTGAAATTCTGCCAAGTATGAATTTTAAATAGAAATTATATGGAATTGTTTGTCATACTCTTTTCAGAGCACTTAAATTAGTATGTTGGAAATTAGTTTGTTAAACTGGGCCACATCTAAGTCTCATAATTCTTCTTTGTATTTTGTGGAGCTTCCCTTGATACCTGCATAAGAGCTAAACATAAATTTTTGCATACCATTTAGTCGTTCTGTTACCAGTAAAATTCTAAGCTTATTAATCAAACTGAAAAACTTACAGAGGATATGCCAAGCGTATCTCATTGAAAATACAGCAGTTATAGAGTCTTCCCTGATTTCTCAGTGTAAATTTTCTACTGATTGCTTTTCAATTACTTTTGAATCCATAATTCCTAAAAGCAATGTGAAAAATATCACATTGTCTCTTTTAATGAAAGGAAATATTTATAGAAAGCCTAACCAGCAGGTTATATATCATATTTCAAGACAAACGAAAAGAAAATGCGTCCAGTGGTGAAATTTCTTATTCTCTATGGATTTTCATTTGTATTTTATGTTGATTTGGAGGACTACCTGAGATGAGGACATAAATATGGTTTTAGACTGTAACACTGTTTATCACTCCCATCTTCAGTAAAGCTGCAGTAAGGCACTTGCAGATATTCCTGGGGCTGACTGGGATGGAGCTGATTGTCTTCACAGCCATATGCATGGTCCTGGGTTCTGGATGTGTGGCTATGCCAAGGTACCAACATTTTGGCTGTTACTGAATCCAGCTTTTACAACATCATGGCTGTGCCCCCACTCTTCTCCTACCCAGCAGGTAATGAGGCTGGGGGGGCATTAGAAACCAGGAGGAGACTCAGCCAGGGCAGATGACCCCAAATGAACAACAGGATATTCCATACCATATGCTGTTTTCCTCAACAACACAAGAGAAAGAAGAAAAGAGGAGACATTTGTAGTTACGGTATTTGTCTTCACAAATAACCATTTCATGTGCTGAGGTCCTGCAGCCTAGAGCTGGCTAATCTATCTGCTGATGAGAAGTAGTGAATTAATTGCATTTTGCTTTGCTTCTGTGCTCAGTTTTAGCCTCACTTATTTAACTACTTTATCTCAATCCATAACACTTCT
Organism: Zonotrichia albicollis; assembly: GCF_047830755.1. Lineage (NCBI taxonomy): Eukaryota > Metazoa > Chordata > Aves > Passeriformes > Passerellidae > Zonotrichia > Zonotrichia albicollis. The sequence goes on from NC_133820.1 coordinate 107,659,720, forward strand.
CAGCTGCTTTCTACTATCTCCCAACCCCAGGGGAAAGAGAAGTAGGTTGGCTGAGGGGCTGTGTTGATGTATGCCCATGGTCAGCCACCCTACATGAGACAGCAAGGCGCATTTAATCTTAAATGTCTAGGATAGGGTCTCAAAAACCAAAAGGAAGTGAAAAGAAGTGGAGTGCAAACTACTAAGAGTACATATAAAAGACAAGAAAGAAGGCTTCTTTAAACTCTTCCTTCTTTTTTTTTTTCTCCATGTAATATAAGGTACGAGAATTTTGAGAATTTTCCTTCCTATACAACTATAAAAGACTTGGACTTCAACATTACTTCAACAGAGGTAACAGTGACAATCATTTCGAGATTCCCTGCAGATGAAATTGTACCAATGACCAAAACTTAAGTAAGGAGAATGCAGAAATGTACAAATCTATGGGAGTTCTAATGTTTCCATACTGTAACTGATAATTCTTGGTCTTTTTGACAATATTTTTGTCTCTGATTTCATCCTATTTTCACTTGTTACTAGGGGTTCTCCAGAATAAACATTTTAGGTTTTTGCACAAAAATTGTAATTAACAGTACTAACAATTAAGAGATATATTTTAAAACATTTTCTGTGGAAGAAATAACGATAGAAATCTTCACACACACACACACATAGGAAGTCAATATGTAGTAAAATAAAATGCTGTACTTCTGAGAAATTGTTGAAGAGGATGAATAAATGATTTAAGTCTCCTTTTGTTATAAAGTGCAATTCAAAGTATAGGAAAAGAGAAATATCATTGTGTAAGCTAAAAAATCGACCTGGAACATCACCAAAACACACACTAAGGCCATATAAATAAATATTTCATGCACAGTGACGTGTGCAAAACACAGTATTGCTCAGGATGGTGATCCCATCTATAATTGTCAGGAAGATAAAAAAACCTATTCAATGTACACAAGAAAAAATACCTGAAGAACATAAGAATTAAAAAATTTTCAGAACATGGGTATGCAGAAAATGCTGATGTTTCCATTTGTTACTGAATTTTTGTTTTAACTTTAATTTTTGTCTACTATATTTAGTACCTTAAATATCTTTTGTCACCTAATTGCACTGCAGAAAGAAATAGGTATACATGTGATAATTTTATTACAGGCTATATTTTATTTCAAGGGGAGGGAAAAAAAGGAAATACATGACCTAATTAATTAGGGATCTTACAGCAATGGTAAGGAAAGAAGAGAGACTTTTCAGTTAATTACTGTTTCAGTCAGTTGCAAAATTGCCCCATAAAGTCAAGAGAATAAAAACATTAACATGAGTATATAGGATTATAACTGAGATTTAACCATAAAGTCATGGGATTATAACTGAGATTTAACCATAAAGTCATGCATATTTAAATGTAACTATTTGACTAATTAAAAAATAAACAAAAATTAGGCACACAGAAAACCACAGATCACCCACAAAAATATAAGCTGTTTCTAGGAAGAGTATAACAATAGTCAGCAGGAGATTATCCTGTGTATCTAATGGATTTTTCCATTTAATTTATTTTTTTAATGTACTAAAGCTTAGAAATTGAAGCATTTCCTTTCTACAATGCATAGATACACAAAACAGACCCATATTATTATCATCCACATCTGTGATATGAGGAACACCATGGAAGAAAGATTTGTGTTGGAAGCAAGCATTACTACACCTGAAGAATGACACACAGCATGTTTTTTTTTATTTTTAAAGAATCCTGTAATATGAATGAGCTATTGGACTAAAACAAAATTATATACCTTAAATAATTTAGCTAGTCTGGGTGGTTTCATTTGAAATTAATTCAGGAGCAATTTTATGAGTAGGTCTGCTCTCTTCTGCAGAAAGATCACATTCTGAAGTATGTATATGTCGTTATACGCTTTAACCATTATTATAAAATTGCCTTTCAACACTGTTTAGTGTGTTTAGTATTTTTTGGCTTGTTAGTGGCTTGGGATGGGATCTTTTTCTGTTGTTTTGGTTTCATTTTAATTAAAGCAGGCTTCCTAATACCTGGGGCCTGCCTTTTTTACTTATCTTCTCTTTTTTACTTCTTCTTATCTTGTAGTTGAACACTCAATTTTCATGTGACACAGGGGTAGATCATATCAAACCAGATAATTGTTAATTTAGGTAAGCAGAAACACATTAACATTTGCCAAACTGTGACACATGCATTATTGGAAAGTCAAATGTGCATTAAGTGTTCATTCAACTTTATATATCCATGGAAGTTTTTTTCTCATAAGCATAGAGTTCTTCGTCTACTGTCCTTTTTCTTTTAGCCTCCATCCCACGAAAGAATAGACCACTATGGAGAAGAAGAACACACTAATTTTTTAGTTTTTATCGGAGTATACCCAAGTTTTCCTCTGTTTCTGGCTTTTCTAAATGAAAAATTACTACTCCTGTCCTCGAATATTTTATGAGGTATATATGCAATTGTCCTCTAATCTATTTCAGTCAAAAAGAAATGGGCTAGCTTAATAATTTAGACAGTAGCTACCCTGACTGATTCCAACTGAAATGAATTCAAGAGCAATTGCATTAGTAACCCTACCATAAAATCCATGAAGGTGCTAATCTGCAACTCAGGGCTGCACATACAGAACCAGTTTCTCCCTGGCATGCCTAGAACAAGAAGTAGCCATTTTAAGTGGTGCACAACTGGTGCCCCCTCTTCTAGTTAGTGGAAAGATCCAATTTCTGAATAAATAAAATACAATAAGAAATAAGAAAATGAAATTATAAGAAGAAATAAATAAAAAAATATTCCCATATAGACTAAACTGTCTCAATTGGCTTTGTTAATGGGCATAAATCTGATCTTTTTCTGTTATCTTTTGTTCATTTCCCAGAAAACACAGGAAATTGTGATCTTTCAGTAACATGACATCAGGGAAAGTCCATTTCAAGGTGAAAAACTCCTCTGGGTGGAATGCTGTCTTTTGTGTTCATTTGTGATCTGCAGGCGCTTGACAGGAAATGAGCATGGTTGTATCAGGACTTCTTCTCTTTGAAAAATGTCTCAAAGCATTACTGATGGGAAATTTAAAAAGCAGGGATCATGTCTGAGCTGCAGAATAGTACTCAGCTCACCGTACCTGTTACTATCTATCAAGCTCAAGAACAGAACATTATTTTCATTTCTTCTTCTCTATGCTCTCAGGACAGCTTTAAACTTACTGCAGCATGAAAGTGGAGGCTGAGAACTTTGCAAGAACTCCCAACGAGCCAAGAAACAACACAATAAACAATTATTATATTTTATCTGTGAAGATGTTAACAAAAATTAAATTATGACAAAATTCTGTCATGTTTCCACCTGTTCAGTTCTTCTCTTAAAAAGTTCTATTAATTTTCTATATTGTTACTGTTTAATGTTGACATTTATTTCTGAAGAGAGTTTAATATATTTGATAGAAAAACCTGTTCTTCTAAGTAATAGTCCACAAAATACTATGAGAACCAATCCCAACTACTTGCAACTACAGTGCAATTAAATTGCAAGTGTAATTTTTCTGATGACTTCTAAAGTGTCAGTGATAGTGTAGTTAATAAAAATATAAAGAGAAGTTGGAAGACTGAATGGATATCTAGAAAATGCTTAAGAATATTAGATGTTATATTAATATTAATAATATTTTCAATATATTGAAGGAAAGATGACCAATTCTGAAACCAGCTATCATAACTAGAGTTTATTTTGGTTTTGTTTTATATTGTTTTATAATAAATACTCCATGCAGAATCCTTACAGAGAGAAAACTAATATTGAATGAAAATTTCTAGTTTGCTGAAACCTTTTTCTTAATCAGCAGCAGTCACTGAAATGTATTATCTCAGCCACAAAAAAGGAAATGCCAAAATTTCTTCCTTTCCCATTTTTTAGTCCTTACCTCATTAGCTTTGCAACTTAGTCTATTTTTAATAAATATTCTAGACCTGGATCTACAGAAAAAGTAACAGAGGTTCTGTGAATATAAAAATTGATGCATGAAGTGGACTATGTGTCTGTATATATAGAACATGAAAAAAATAGATATGGAATAAGATAAATGCTATAGAAGTACATTTAGTAAGTACACAATTACTTCAAATAACATCAGTTTGCCTGTAAATCTCTCCTTTAATGATGTATTGCTTTGGTGAGTCATTCTTTTGTTCTGACAGAACAAAACCCTCCAGTATTCATATTTTTATATTAAGAAACTTAAATAGAAAAATCAAGTCAGTCCACAAAAGCAGTCTTTCAAAGTATTAAAATGGCACCCCAAGATCACACACAGGAGGTTGATGTTTTAAGTATGATGATCAAAGTAACACTTTTAACACAAAAATTCATGGCCTTACAGAAATAAATTGTGAGCAACAGTGACTTGTTGAGGCCATATAGTTTGACCTTCTCTTGTTAAATATCAATGTCCTCCATTTCCCATTTGCTTCTTTCTTCACGTTTTTGAGACCAAATAGGCAGGTTAGCTTGATGTGCTAAAGGAACTAAGAGGTTTGAGTTATTAAACACTGACAAATGAGATGGTGATCGAAAAACTGCATAATTTATTTTGTTATTTTGTTGTCACTCTGATGCCAAATTAGGAAAGCAAATCAATGTAAAAGCAAAGAAACTATTTAAATAATTTTCCTCACAACTTCAACAGTGTTAAATACAATTTTTCTATTTCTTAAAATGAATGTAACACTTTGATTAAAAAAATATGTTATTGCATTACATTAAGATGGTTGCAAGATAAAAATGCAACTCTTTCAGAAAAAGTAAGTAACAATAGCAAAATGCTGAAAACTCATTGGTAGCTTCTTAGCATTCATATAGAAATTCAATACAATGAAATTACAAAACTGGTGACATGTAGCTATTCTCTGTAGCTTTGGGTGAAAGGCATATTCTCTTGAGAGTAAGTTGCTGGGACAGTTACTTACAAATCACAATTGACTACATTCTCAGTTAATAAATAACATTTCTGTTGGGAAGCTCTTATATTCTTACAAGAATCAAAAATAGTTCTCCAAAAGCCTATTCTATGTGTCTTTGTCTCCTCTGGTTAAATGAAAGTCTGTTCTTTTGAAGATTTTTGATAAGAAAATTCTGAGGAGGAAGGATTGTGACATTTACTTAATCTCTTAGCTAAGTAGCCAAGGTAATTATATTTTGAGTATTGAAAAAAATTGCTTTGAATTCTAGGGCCACTTCATGATAACAATAGAAAAAATACAAATATTCGCAAAGCAGTGACTTAAAGAAAAAAAGTGCAGAATATATAATGTAAAATATGTTCACAAGCCTTTTACAAAAACATCAGTGGAGCACATAGTATCTACTTGGATTGTACAAATGTTTTGTTTATTAATTAAGAATATGAAAATAATGTTCAACTTCTAAAACACGAGGTATTTCCTTTGTTTTTTTTTTTTTTTTCTTAAAATGATAAAGCAAAACGATTAATAGAAGTTAGAGATGTAATCATTGTGGCTTCACAGAGCCATATTCTGCTTCAGATATAATGCAGAGATACAAGATTTGGAGGGTCTGTTGGAACTCCTTTGCATTAAATAAATGTCCTAAATTACTCTCTACAGAAACCTATGTTGCTCACAACTATCATGAAAGCATGGGAAACTAAACCTTGTGTATTCAAAGTTAGCTTTTTAAACTACTGAACTCCTTTAAACTTCTCCCAATGGAAATTCTCATTTACTGATGGGACACCTGGGGAAAAACAAAGGAAAGAGTGCTTTACATGAGTTAAACAGTGGAGCTACAGCACACACTAATTTCACTTCAAGGCTGAGTTTTGGGTCTCAAAAAATGTGGGCTGTGTCAAATGTATTATCAAGTGTAATAAAATGTGTCACCTTGAGTTCCACAAGAAAAACAGATCTCAATGCATATTGAGGTGCAGTGTCTAAAGCAGCTTTATACTCACTAAGATTTTGTGTCTCATTACAAACCTGCAAAGCCTCAAATTTAGGTATGCTTTTAGTTAAGAGATTTCTTAATGATCATGAAATATACTGTATTGAGGCATGTGAGAATTTTATTATTCACTATGCAAATATAAGACAGAAAAAAGAAAAAAAAAATCAGGCTTTTATCCCAAGTTGGATTTCACCTAAACATAAAATATTCTTACAAAAAAATTATTAATTTTGCTTCAGCATGAAGTAGAGAGCAGTAATCACTAAACAAAGCCTGGAATTAAACTGCATAAAACAGAAGATGCTTTTACAAGTAGAAAAACCCAAATATGTTTCAGTGAGTTTGTGCAGGTGTTAATTTTTGGTTTGTTAAGTTTGAGGTTTGTTACTAGGTCTTGGAATAGAGGGATGATTGCTTTGAAACCCCTGGAGAGAACCAGATGACAGAGTTTTAGAAAAGCTAAGAACCTCTCTAAACAAACACACTCCCTGCAGAGAGAATCAGAACTGTTGATCTTTTCAGCAAAAACACTACCTAAATGTAGCCGCAGTTAATTATATCCTGTTGACAAGAGGCACCTAAAACACCATGCATTTTATCATCATGCAATAGCATACAAATGACAAGTTTTGACAAGTATCTATTTGTTGTTTTAAGAATTTGCATTGAATATGACAAGTGTATTTTAACTATTATGCCTCAGTGCTATCTAGTCAATCATCCTTTACTTCTGAAGTTAATTTTAGATCAGATAAACATGCCCAGATCTGCAGCTTGTGTGATATCAATAAAGGTTTCGGGTCTTAGGCAGAACATTAACACAGTGGCTGTGCCCAAAGCTATCAAACACTTGATTAATGCTTTTGCATCCACAGGAATAATAGAAAGGGAAGACTTTGGTTTCATGCTGTAACTTCATTCATTGCAAGAGAACTATATCATTGCCCTTCCCTTTGGATGTTGTAGCTCTCTCCATTACTGCTGAACACTGTTTTTTTGCATTTGAAGCGCTTATGGTCTTAGGTACTGTTAGACTTTGGTATGAATTATAAAACATGCTTTTTTTATCATTGGACAAATATGATTCCTAGCTCAGTGATCTGCTCTCTAGAGGAAAAAAAGAGGAGTTCAAACACAAATCCCTCTTTTCTGAACCAAGACCTATTTTAATAGTGATTGAAATATGGGTCTGTGAATCGAAATACCATGAAGCAGTGTATTTACCTACTGAAAGCCAAACAAGACCAGGAAAGGTGAGCCCATGTAATTTAACTTTTTGGTCTAAAGAATAAAGAGACATCTTCTTCTTTCAGAAGAAGAACAGATCTGGTCAACAGTAGAAACAAGTGCATGGATTCAAGAAGGCTTCATAAACGAGGTAAAGTTAACCTCCAGAACATCAAAGTCAATCCAGCACATTATTTTCATGTTTCTTCTGGATATGGAAGTTAAGATCTGAAATATATAGAGAAACTGTCCTTCAGAGTGCAGAATATATCGTAGATGAAAATTTATGAGCAGATGAAAATGAAAATATATCTAAACTTTTTCAGACAGTTCTAAGCATCTTGGGGGTTTGAGCCCAAAATATTTTTTGGAAATTTTTACTAAAAATCCCATTGTCAGAAGGATTTCTAAGATTTTCTGCCAATATTGACTTTCACATGGGTTCTTTTATTTTTTCCCCCCTGTATTCTTGTGACACAGACGACTAAAGGAATAATATGCATGATCAAAGGACCATTTTGAAACTAGAAAACTCAGGCTCACTTATTTTTTTTTAAGACAGATACTAAGAAAAGCAGAGGAAGAAGGAAAATTATACAGATGAAAGAAATCCCAGTATTTCACTTTACTATATTGCATATAAGAAAAAAAAAATAAAGCAAACAGTCAAAGTTGAGGAAGGTAGCATACTTTAGTAATTGTTTGCACACTTTCTTTAAAGAACGATGTTCAGCCCTTCATGAGGGTTTGAATTTTCTTAAGTAGTAATGTTGGTTTCATAGTGAGATGGGAAAGGACCAAAGGACAGTTGGATAAACTTCTTGACTTGCATTTCATGAACACATTTTTGTTTTTCACAGTCTCATATATCTCTTACACTGTCATGTCTTTTAATGAAAGGTCTTCTACTGTGTTGCTTCTTTCAACCAGAAGGCCTTCTAAAGCACTGAAGTCCTCTCACTCCCTAAGGAACATTGAAATTCATAGATTAGGTTTATTTACTATGCAACTCGATTTTTAGCACTGTGAAATTATTGTAAAGTTAGAAAAAATCAAAATCAAAATCTAAACCTGCAAAAACCAGTATGGACAATTGCATGTAAAAAATTCCAAATGATACAACTGACAAAAGTCACTTAGAAACAACAGAGGCACAGAAGTCAGAGGAGAAGCTCTCCCTGTTTTTTGTTGTTGCTAGCCTGAGCAATTCTCTCTGGAATATAAAGTGTACATGCTGTACACTTAAGTAGCAGCAACTTATGCTGTGTGTAAAAATCAGTAATTATCAGAGTTTACACTTTACTTGCACAGCTTAAACAAGAAAGGCTGTCCTCCACTGTCAAGCATTGCCCTCGAGATTCCAACCTCAGTTGCTACAAAGAGCAGGTGATTCTCTTTATGTCCTTCTAAAAAAATATTCTTAAATGAAAGGTCGATAAGATGGATATCTGTCAGCTTATAATTGGCACATACAAGTCTACAGTTCCAAAAATAAAATCAGATTTCCCAAGCATTAACATTTAACTTGTTCATGTTTTATGGAAGAAATGTATTTAGTATGTTAATATATTTAACCTAAATTTACCCCCTTTTAGTCCAATGTGTGTTCAGTTCTGGCCAGGATTTAAACTATTGTCAAAAATAGCTTTGTTTCAGCATTTCTGATGGACATCTAAACAAAAAAAACGCTAAAAATTTTGTTTATTACAGGTTCTCCAGTTAGAGCTGGAGTTGAAGCAAGGTTCAGATAACTTTCAGATAATCATATATATTTCAATAACAGAACTGAAGTACTAAGGCATTTATCATTCTCCAATCACACTGATCTCAGGTGAAGGAAATGTATATAATCTTTTAAAGAGCATATTTTAGCACCTGTTTTCTTGTGTTAGAGACAAATAAGTTTGGTATTTCTGGCTTTGTTCCACTGTTTCTAGTGAAGATATAATTGAAATGCTGTTCAGTTTTGTGTGTCAGAAACCATCGCCTCCAACTGCCTGTGGGCAATTCTTCTACAGCGGCAATTGTGCTGCTCATACAGCAGCTGACTCTGAGAAGTCTTGCACTCTGATGTTGGTTTTGGCTATTTTCCTATGTGCTGTTTTTCTCTCTTTTTAATAATAAAGTCGTGGTTTAGAAAGATATAAACTAACAAGAATGCTCCAAAGACCTCTCTGGTACCTGTGCTGCAGTAGTGATAGGCATGTTACCATAAAATGGTGGTTTGCTAAGTATTTCCATTCTTGTTCAGTAGAGCAGGAGCCAACAGTAACAGAATAGGCAGCAGATTTTAAAGTCAATATTTTAAAATCCTTACCTTGTTTTCGCTTGCCCAGTATCTGTTTCCAAGGAAACAGAAGGAGAAGCAGGAACCAGTGGCGAAGCAGCAATAAAAGCAAGCTCACCAGCCTTCAGTTGCTGGCTTCTTTCCTGTTTTTCCAGCTCCTGAACCCACATTTGACAAGGCCCCTGATAGTTTAGAATAACATAAAAAATGAATACAGTTTTATTCAACACCTATTTGCATGTAAACAAAAGGGAGTTGGCAACACGGTTGGTTTTCAAGATGGAGGTTTCAAACTGGCCATGGACTGGGGAAGGGAGTTAGAAAGAGGAGCACATATGGACCCAAGAGATAATATTCTGGTGTAAGTCAGAGAAAAATTAAAGCAAAATAGTATTAAAGACTCTTCCATGAAGTACAAAACAGAGAAACAGGAAGAGAATTTGAGACTTAATTATTTATTACTTTTGAAGTGTTGTTCACTCTCCAGATGTCTCCAAGCTAACCAGGGGGGTGTTGTTTCATGTGGTGTATGCACTGTCTACGATGAAATATAGGGTTTTATTAAAACTTGAGTAGTTCAGAGTCTGCTGAACTTTCAAACAAAATACAAATTTAGGAATTCTGTTGCAAACTGAGCTGCTTGGTGGGCACAGGACGAGGTCAACAGTTACTCCTACAACACCTTTGTTTCCACAAAACAAACTGAATATCAGAAAAACTGTTTAGACATTTTGCTGAACAAATGTTTTTTATGTCAGACTTTTTTAAAGGATAATTAGTTTTATACAGAATAGCTATTTATTATTCCTCTCACTATTTTTGGCTGAGGAAATTTATCTTGCCTTATATGCTACACTGCACTGTAAAAAGTTTGTAACACAAAAACAAAAGATAAAGTTTGTAAGAATTCAAATATTCCTAGTTTGGAGAGTTTCATGATAGTGAATGCAGTTATATATGACACCTAAATACATTTATGAATATCAATGAATATAGAAACAGGAATTTTACACTTGAGCTAAGCACAAAGATGTCTATTTGCTCCCAATCTTGACTCAAATTTTGATCTTCACTGATTACTACTGAGTCAGATTTACTCCTGGCTCCTGAAGGCTGAATTTTGCTTGACATAAGAAAGTTACAAAGATGGGATTACTATTACACTTATATACAAAATGGACTATAAGACAACAGCGTGGTCTCAACTGCAGTATAGCAATGTCAGAAATAGATAGATAGATAGATAGATAGATAGATAGATAGATAGATAGATAGATATTCAAGAAGTAAAAGGGCTTTAAAATATACTCTGAAAACAATCATAGTATAATTGCATCTATCATAATCTCTTCTGTAGTATGAAAATCCCTGGAGCCTCATGCATATTCCAGTTTAGATAAGAACTGTTGCTTGCCCAAGTATCCTTTCTAGGAAAGTATTGATTTGCAAGTAGATAATAAGCCTGATTCACACAATTGGGTTTCTAATTTATGTATGCCATCCTCTCTTATTTCCATTTATGATTACAGGAATCAGCTGTGCTTTTCCCACTATATTTTGGTTTAAGAATTTAAAAATATTCAACAAATATTCTTTTAAGCTCTGTTTCAAGTCACTAGTTTTGTTATAGGGGCTGGTTTGTAATGGATTCTGGAATACTTCAGCAGTTTGTCGAGATCAAAGACTTTTACATATTTAGTTTCATTATATGTGATATGGCTTCATATCAAGTCCAGAAAACATCAACTTGCCACTGTAACCAGTACATAGGAGAAATAACAAGGACAATGGGCAAAACACCTTATAATAATTAACTTCTGTGTCCTGTTCCTAAGCTGGAAGACTCCTATGGAGGAGGATAAAATGCAAACTGCATCTCACAAAGGTGGTAATTTATATTTTTGTGGTTAGAGATACTGGCAGTATTTTTTATTTACTTTCAACTAGCTGATTTGCATCTTCCTTGACAATGCTCAAGAAATTCGTAATTTACATGAACTGGGAGCCTTAAAACCTCTATAAATTCACTAGCATTTATCAGACTATGTTAACTTTTGGAAGTATATTGAATTTAAGTTACCAATGGCTGGTAGTGGGAGTCCATAGTCTGGTCTCTGAGTCAAGGCCAGGACTGCCCTGTGCTGGACACAGATGCTTCCAAATGGCTTGCAGGGTACAGCTGAGCACTTCAACCAAACTGGTGGCATCTCTGGGAAAATACATTTAAACAATGTCATCAGAAAGAACAAAAAGTGTGAGAAGCCACAGAGGCAACACCAAAGTCATAGTGGGAGAAGGTGCTCCATGCATCTCCATGCACGGGAGATGACCATGGAGATGACTACAGTGGAGCAGACTGTCCCCCTGTACCTCATGGGGGACCATGACAAAGCAGATGCCTACACTGCAGTCCACAGAGAATGCCACAGCAGAGCAGATGGATGGGTATTCTTGAAGGAAATGTGGCCCATCAAAAACCAATGCCAGAGAATGGGAAAAGGAGATAATATTCTGGTTTTGCCTGGAGTAGAGTTAATTTTATTCACAACACCTAGTATGGGGCTGGGATGTTGCCCTGAAAACAGTGTTGATAATATTGAAATATTTTGAAATATTTGAAATATTGAAATATTTTTATTATTGCTGAGCTATTTTTCACAGCATCAGGGTCTTTTCAGCCTTTCACCCCACCTCACCCACAGGAAGACAGAATGCAAAGAGTTGAGAGATTACATAGTGGGAACAGCTGACCCCAACTGACCCCTGGGATATCCCACACCATATCACATCATATTCAGCATGTAAAGCTGGGGAAAGAGGAAAAGGAGGAGTGTAGATGGATGTTCAGAGCAATGGTGTTTTCTTCCCAAGTCATTGTTACACAGGATAGAGCCAGTCTTTACTGAAGATGGCTAAAATCCTGCCTGGTGATGGGAAGTGGGAAATTAATTTCTTGCTTTGCTTGGCTTATATGCACAGCTTTTGCTTTTTTTGTCCTTATTTTAACCCATGGGTTTTCTCACTTTTTTGCTTCTGATTCTCTCTCCTCTCCCACCAGCTGGAAGACTGATCAAATGGCTTTGTGTGTATTATCTGTAGTCTGGGTTTAAACCATGACATCTAAAAAGAAACAGAGAGAAATTACTGCATTTTGACTGTAGTCCCCCAGGTTCCCCTGCACCTCTGGGTTTTTCTTTGAAGGAAACCAGTTGTTCTGCAGAAACCAAAGATTTAGAACTGTAATTAACAACAATGACTATTTCAAATTATTAAAGACCCTCTTAGAATAGGAGCTTACTTGTACACATTACATAAGCTACTCCTTTACTCTCATAAAAAGTCATTAAAAAGTGGATGTGATTTCAAAGTCCCTAGAAGTCATCATCCAAATATTTTCATACAGAGATTAATCAAGTTACAAGAAAATACTCCAGAGAGATAATATGAATACCTATAGAACAGGAAAGATTGAAATCTCTTGTAGCTGTGGTAGCAGCTACACAGTATGAAGCAATGAACAAACCTTTATTATGTAAGTAGGAATATACCCAAGTAATAGGGAACCACAGTTTAGTAGTACCTGCTTTAAGATATTATTTTTCAGTTCTTTTTGTTGTTGAAAATTCTTTATAGTTTGAAAGTTGTACTAAGGATTATTTGATATTTTGCAAGTAGTTCTGCAGCACATTTCTCACTTCATCTTACATTAATTCAGTTTTCTACTGAGGATGTTCACCTCAAACAAATTAGGTAGTAAATTAGCATACCTGAAATTTAATGTTAGAAATTATTTTCCTCTTTTTGAAAACTACCAAGCCTGTTATTCACATTGCTCAGACTTTAGCACTCCAGCTGAAAAATGTCTTTTCCCAATCCTCCCAGTGGTTTTGAATCACGTAAACAGCTAGCACTTAGGGAAAAAGGAGAACTTAGTGATCCACAAAGTGATCATTATCCTCTTGATTCTTCAGAGGAAGCATCGTCTGAGCATGGAACATATTTCATGTTTGCAGAGAAAAAGCTTTCCATCAACACCATTGCCATTTGGGATGTTAGAGATTACCTTAGACATTTATGTTGAGCTGTCACCAGACACATGTGAACACCACCTTTAAGTAAGACTAGATATTTGCTTTGGAGCAACTGAATTGAGACCATTTGAAAACTTCAAGTTAGAACCCTAAAACCCTACTTAGTGCTCCTTGGTGTTCTCTAGCATTTGTGCAATGTCCTCCTTATAATGTTCGTGAGGATGATTCTCCGTAAAATATTAAGGAATTCCTTGACTCTATATCTTCCTCAGAAAGAAGGAACATTACATTCTGTCCTCTACCACAGCTTTTAGCTGTTAAATCAATTCCAGATTCAGTTGTTTACAACAGAAAACTGGAATTCAGCTCAATAATAAAGACACATGTGAATATCTACAGGCAAGATGGTGTCTAAGCTTATATTAATATCAGCATGGAATAGTTGGAGAAGTGAGCAAAGCTGGTTATAAACTAAAGAACCACAAAAGCATCTCAGCTGAAAAGGTCACTGAATTCCATAGACTCAGAACCTGGATTGCTATATCCTTGGTCTGGAAATGTAGACTACTATTGCATGTGGACACATGTGGGGACATCCATGTCAGGGAGCTGCAGGGGCCTGCGGCCCACCAGGGCAGTCACTAAGGGCAGCTGTTGTAGGTCCTCACTCCAGGACACCTATCCCACAGCATGTAGCAAGGGAAATGGAACTGGGCAATCAGTGATTCCTTGGTAAGACTGTGGTCACAGGGCAGCGCCAAGGTGGAGGCAAGAACCAGTTCTGTGGACTGGAACCAGGCAGGGTCTACAGGACCCATGACAAGAGCTAGGTATGCAGTGATAACAGAGCTCATATGGGGATTCAGCATGAAAGACTTAAAAGCCTGACCAAATCCAAAGTAGTGAGACACCTTGGGAGTTCTTCAAGGGGAGCAACCACTGATGTGTCTTCCATCTCTTTCTTCAAAATGGCTTTTATCAACTGTCTGCATTTGGGATTAAATGCTATCTCAGACTACTGGAGCACATTCTACCTCATTCCTGTTGTTCAGCTAACATGCAGATAGGAATGTAAAAGTCATAGGAGCAAAGGAGTGCAGGGTTACAAAATTCTAAACCTTGCCTAAGGATGGAATTCTGTGATTCTGATTTAAATATATTTAATATATTTTACATTTAAAAAATGCTAAGCTTACATCTACAATAGATGGAAATATCTAATTTTCTCACCAAGTCAGACAGAAAGTACAGAGACAAAATATGCAGTCAGATAAATATGAATATATAACATTTTTGGTTGCCTAGGATTTGGGCTTCTTTCTATTTACCACAGACAAGATTAGATGTTTATCTGAGTTGACATGGATTTTATCGCTGGGGCAAATGATTATATTTTAAATGATGTTACACCTGACTTTATCCAAACCACTGGAATTACATATTAAAAGCAAAAAAGGAAAAAAAAAAACCAAGTAGTATATGTTCATGTTTACCTGTAAGTATTTGCCTGAAATTCTTTAAAATAGCAAGCAACAAGATAACAAGAATTGTTTTGTATTTTTAACAAACTGTATCTTCCTTCTATTTCTCTACATCTTTGTGAGCAGTCTTCTTTTGATTTGGGAGTAATGCAATGTGACAAGATAGCCACCAGCCATGGCAAGCTAAGCTAGCATTTCCAAATGATATAATATTTTGCAAAACGTGTAAAAATGCATGCAAAGGTTCATACAAAATCTGCCACCTTTTACTGCTTGCAATGAAACTGCAGTGAGCAGAGCTGGCCTTATATTCCCATATGACACAAAGCCATATTCCTTGTTACACTACTTAATACATCTATGTATAAGACATGAATGTTTTGGAATGTCTTGCTCCCCTGCCATCAATAAGTATAAGATTGCCACTTTAAGGTTTTAAGATCTTCAAAATTTGTGAACTTAATTTTTTTTTTAATTCAGCAATTTATGTGGATCCCATCTGGTGCTGTGGTCACAGATGGCCTTGACAGCAGCAGGGGCATGGAAGAACAATGTGTTGCTGTGGAAGACAGAACTGCAGGTGCCCAGCAGAGACACAGACACGTTTTGAAAACTACCAAGCATGCTCTTCACATTGCTCAGACACTTTTCTCCGCAATATATCAGGCTCAGTGAGTCCTTTTGTTGCTGAGAGAAAATGATTAAGGTTCTCCTAATAATTTCTCATATTCTTCAAATACTGCAACTGTTAGTATTGGTGAAGGGTGTCACTTCATTACAGCACTGAAGTTCTCTAATTTGAGTCAGTCTAAGAACACTATATGATCAGTGCATCACAAACGTGTTTAATAACCACCTCTTCCATTAGTTCTACCTTCAGGAGCTTTTGCTTAGTAAAGGATTTATCTCTGAAAACTATGAAGTAGTCTTAGATTTATATATATTATATTCAACATCTGCTTGGAATTAAATGTAATAAAACTACTGTTGATAACACTCTAAGAAAATAATTAACTTCAAGAAAAAACAGCAAAAAGACCAACACAGTTCAAAATTTGGTGTTGATGTATTTTTTCTTGATTGAAAACTCGCTAATATTAGGTACTAAAATTCTATTCTTTCTTGAAACAAGCCTCCTCTAATGAAAATATTTCACAGTTTATTACTAAGTTAAAAATAAGCAAACAAACACACAAACTAAAGTGATTTGGCTGATCAGGGTATAACTAATTTCTTTGTCATACCACGATAGTTTAATGCAACTAGTAATTAAGTTCTGATGCACATCTAAGGAAAAAATTACACTTTACACATTAAGGGAAAAGTTATTTTGTTTTGCAAAATAAACAGTTATCCCCAAATATTTTTGTGGCGGGAAAGACAGCATTTCTTAACTACTCATGAGAGGGAGTAGTTTATTTTCCATTTAGACAGTTAAAATTTCTTTAGGCAAAATCTTGTGCAACCAAATCAGTCACACCCTGGTGTCAGCACGATGGCAAATGCCCTTCTTCCCTGACATACTGTCACACTGCTCACAGCAATGGATTTAGTCAACTCTGCAAATGACTCTTCAGAGAACACCTCTCAGCCAACCAGAATTAAGTGGGTTTGGGAATCAGAGGAAGGAAAAATAAATTTAAAAAATAGTCTAATATTTGAAAATAACTACTTCAACTAATATTTTTTTTGCTTTTCATTCTTTCTTGACTGAAAAATTTTCAGGAAAATAGAAGTGTTTGTTACCACTGGCAGTGCTTTCGATAAAATTCCTCTTTCTGTGATAATAAAACAATATCCAAGGAAAATTAAATTATCAGAAATTTCAGAAAGAAAGATACACAAACCTTTTTCTGTTCAGATGCAGTATTATGAACTGATTGTCCAAATCAATGACCATGTAAAACGTAGTATTAGTAAAATAAGATAACAAACAAACCAACCAACCAACCAACAAACCCCCAAACCAAACCAAAAGAAAAAAACTACCACAAAGTTTGTTGCATCCTTTTAGTTACTCTGAAATTCTCTGTCTATCAGCATGCAAAAAACTGTAATTATCTGCATGATTATTACTGATGTCTGAAAAACAGATATTTTTGCCTGTGTATGAGTCTATGTTGGGGAGATTACCTTTAGTCCTCAGTTTGTGAGAATCTGAGAATGATGGCTGATGATTTAAGGATTAAGTAACAAGCTGGCCCTCTTATTGAGCTCAGAGGAAAAGGTGTGTGTCTTCAGGCAAGAAGAATCAGTGGGAAAATCAAAATACAAAAGGAATTTAAGGGTTTTTTTTGAACTTCAAGCTGTAAATAAAATAGACAATGCAAAAAAGTGTTTAAAACTTATTTTTCTTTTTCTGCACAAGCTCATTTTTAAGGATCTTACTTTTTCAACAGCTCCCCATAAAGAGATGTATTATACACATGTTGAAATATTAACACTGCATAGCTGCATTTCAGAATGTGTCCTCTAAGACATTTTACTAAGAAAATGGCAGTGTTTTCATGTAAAATAAGCCTTAATTTTTAGATATTGATAGAATAACTTATTTTTTTGCATACATCTACATTGTGTGGGAGTCTGAATTTGAATATTTTATTCCTAAATTCTCACAGATAAAGTCATATAGCAATATGAGAAAGATAGTCTAAGGTATAAATAAAGATTCACAGGCATGCTGAAGTTTATTTGATCCAGAAAATGCTGTTAGAAAAAGCTGTGTGGTCAAGCAGAGAACTCAAATACTCAAATTTTTAAAAGGGATTTCAGCCGGAAAGAAAAAAAAAAAAAAAAGAAGGAAGATAAATTAAAACTTCATTGATTGTTCAGAAGCATCAAACTGAATGTAGGTAGAATCACTCAGTAATTGTGAAATCAGGAGTCTTGAAAAAACAAGTGTTCATGATTTCTGCTGAAAATGGTACACTGAGAATGTGCTATGCACATTACCTGAAAATTTGAATCAAACATAACTAATGCTTTTACATTTAATCCTTAATGCAAAGTATTGGGACAGAGGGAGATGGAGATGGATTTGCTACTTAAACTGTGTATGAATGTACTTTAACCTGAAAGTGGAAATAATTGACTAATCTGTCAAGAAAATCTATTTAAAACCCAACTGTGACATTTAGCTGCTCTTTCAGTGGTAAGTGGAAACACTCTTGTTGATGTAAGACCATATCACTATTGCACACCTATAAATTCTACATAATTGGAGCCAAAGTCTGTATGAGGATTGCTCTGAATTGTTATATCACTTTTTAGAAGTAAGAATTGCTTGGGTCTTAAAAGGTCAAAAAATTTTAATATGAAATTCAAAACTCTGTTCAGAGGAGAGCCAGGACAAAGCCATAATTTTGAAGGTTTCTGGTTAAATTTTCACTTTCAGTCCAAATGCTTTTCAAGGGAAGCTTGACATCTCAGAAAAGGCCTGTCAGAAATGGATGTAATTATTTAGTGCTGCATTTAGATACTGAAAGACTCTCCCATTTGAGTAACAAACCAGTTGGGTGTGGAAAGCATTGTTTGGAAAAAAAAAAGCTAATTATTTAAAGAGCAGAAAATATATCAGAGACGTGTAATATAATTCCTTATATGTAAATCTCAAGTTGAATGCAGTAAATTTGGCTATGAGGCTAAGTCTGCAAATTTTTTTTCTGAAAAATGTCACTTCCTTTGGGTGGAGAATAGCAGCAGGGACAGAGTGTCTAGGACATGAAAAAAGCTTGGGGGGAGATGGGAAGTCTTGCTTTGTATATAAGGTAGAATTAATTTCAAATTAAATTCTTAAGAATACTTGGGTACTACAACATGCAGGTTTGACTCTTTAATACCCAGTGCAGAGGTAACAAATCACTAACCCAGAGATTGTCTGTAGCCTGATGGAGAAATAATGATGATGATGATAACAATAACAATAACAATAACAATAACAATAACAATAACAATAACAATAACAATAATAATAATAATAATAATAATAACAACAACAACAATAATGTTGTTATTATCATTGTTTTCTCTTTTCTTAGGAGAAGGAAATGTTTTTAAAATCAAGTATTACATCTCTAGTTCTCTTGCATATGATATCACCTGGAAAGTAAAAAAAGATAATATCCCAATAAAATGGCAGCCAGCAGCAATCTGCACTGCTCTAGAAAGAACCTGTTTCTGGGGAGTGGCAGGGAGTACAGTGCCTAGGCTGATCAATCTGTCTATTAGTAACAGTGACAATCAAATTTCCAGAGTGGTTTTCTGCATTTTAACAGTGATGTTCCTGCATCAATCTAGAGTGGAATATTTTGGATTATTTTGGATTTCGATCTCTCTTGATCTGTCTCTGTATTTTGTGTTATGACCCTTCTTTTGCTCCACAGGTTTTAACAAGTGAAAAATAAGGAAATTAATAATGAAATAATTTGATTTAATTAGAAATAACAGAAAGTTTAAATACAAAAAAGGAAGGACTATGGATTATAGTGTCTATTTATTTTAGAAATAAAAAAAAAATCCCAAATATTTCCTAAGAGTAAGACTTAAAATACACAGCCTCTTATTTAAATATACACATAAATTACCTGGGTAGCTAAAGGCATAACAATTACTCCTGAAAACAAGCATTAATATATATAGGTAACAGTATTTTCAGTCACTGCAGAAGCTAGAAATCATGTATTTGACCAACAGTATCTTTGACTCAGCTTGCAAAAATAAAGCTCATGAAAACACCAGTCTGTTCAGCTTCATGTTTTGACTTCTAAGTAGCTACTTAAAGTTGGTACCTAAAGTATCTAATTTTAGGTTGTATATCAACAAGCTGCTGAACTTGGACCAAAAATCTACATTAGAGCAAGTTAGGCTTTTTAGGACAAAACATGACACATATATGGATAACTTCACCAGCCTTCTTTATCTCCAGAGTAGATTTTAGGACAAAAAACTTCATTACTAAAACCAACAAAAGGAGTTGAGAAAACCAGAGGTAAACCTGCAGTATTTTTCTTTGAGACTGCCTGTGTTTGCACAGTGAAGAAGGCTGGGGCACAGTTCTCTGCACTGGCAATAGGCCTAATGTCAATTTATCAGAAAGGTTCCTGCTGCCTGGCTCCATTCAAAAGCTGTCTCACACACAGTGTAGGCTGAAGGCAGAGTGAGGGACAGCATATACCAGAGGCTACTCCCCTGTATAGATAAGGCCTCCCTGTTCTTTGACAGAATATTAACCCAAAGGATGTTCTGGTTGCCCTTTTGACCACCACATAAAGGGTCCTTTGTGTTGAAGATTGGCACAACCTGAACAACCATTCTTAATCCAGCACTGGAAACATCTTTCTGTTTGGTTTTGAGGGTTTTCTGGAAGGAGTTTACAAAACAAAAGAAACTTATCAACAAAACACAACCATCAAACCGCCAAAATAAAGAATTGTTAAGTAAATATAATTTCAAACTAATCTATTGAAGCGATTTGACTTTTTCAGCTGGTGAATAATTTTCACTTCAAAATACAAGGCAGGATTCAGCTACCTTATATATAAGCATTCACTTTCATTTCAGAAGAACCTGGGTCTCCCACGGGTGCTAAATCTTTTATTCGTGTTCCATGTGAGCACTTTGGATATTTAAGGCCTCCCAAGTGGCTCTGGAGCCTATGTGGAGGCAATCAAATGTAGCCTGCTTGCCCAGCTATTTATGCAGCAGCATTTCTCAAAATAATGTGTTGCACACAATCAATCTTTGCTTGTCTTCTCTCTACATCTGGTGCAATACAAGGCATTCTACCTCCTTTTCACTGTGTTCTGCTTAAATATTCTCCTATATGCTCCACTGTTAGGTCACACCTTCAGGTTACAAGAATAGTTTACCTCTCCTGAACTGCCTCACCCACAGGCCTCGGAGATATCCACTTGTAAATTATTCAATAGCATCTATTGTTCACTTTTATCTCACATTGAAAAGGATATGAATAAATGAAGGATTAAACTTTTGGACTATTGTTCTTTCCTGTTGTTGACAATAGTTCACCTTAATTTGCCTTGCTAGATAAAATTTTCTTCTTAACACCTGTCTCCACTTCCATCCCTTTAAATATGAGTAGGAAAAGATGGGTCACTCATATTTTCTCTTTCAGTGCCCACTGATTTTCTCCTTAGGTTCCTGGGGCGATGTCCTAGACTCTTCCCTTCTCCATAGCTGACACTTAGAGGTGCTGGTGCAATCTGACCACAGCAGTACGTGTGCTCAGGGATGCAGGGATGGGATGGAAATAGACTTTTCTTGGACATGCTGCTGTCATATCAGCAGCAACAGGGAGGTGACGACCTCTGTATGAAGTAATTTCTTCAGGTGCCTGAATCACAGGAACAAAAAAAAGTGGCATACACTTCATTTTCAGAGGGAATCAGGAGTAATCTTCACTCTCTTCATTGGCATAGTACTGTGGGCAAAGGACTGGTCCCCAGGATAATTATAATCCCAGGAACATAAGGAGCAATTCAAGGCCAGAAGTCAGGGAAGGCACTGGACAAAGCAAAACTGTTTCTCATCTTATCCCTAAACCATCTGAAATCAGGAATACAAGACAGCTCACTGCTGGGTATCAGTGAGCTGAGGTGAAGACTCACAGAATCCAGGTGAAACCAGGTGAGACCTCTCAGCTTTTCTTTTCCACAAAAATCTCCTTCTTTATCTATGTCCACCTGTATAAGTAGGCAATATGTGAGCACCACTGAAATCTGTCAGAAAAGAAACCATCAATTCTGTCCCATTGCATTAGTTTTCAACTCAGGAGTGAGGGATATCACTCTAGACATTAACATAGCTGACCTAGATAGAAGAAACAAAATATATACTTCAATGCATTTTTCCTTTAAAAGTTTCAGGTGTGAAAAATTTAAGGGAACTAATTAAAATTACATTTACGCAGACTAAGCCAGGACATGTATTCAGAACATTCAGAAGCTAAGCATAGAAGACCATTTTTCTTCAATACTGGAAAAACTAATTCCTGGTTTTAATAGGAAATACTAAAAAAAAAAAAAAAACAACAAACCAAAAGCGCATGATTTTTTACACTTTTTACAAAATTTAAGACCCTTAGAAATATTTACCCAAACATATAAAGGATGTGGAAGGCTCTTGTGCCTTTTTTACAGGGAAATATATTCATTATATATGTTTACAATATTGGAAGCATCTTGAAATAATCAATGACTTATGATGTCTCTCTCTTACTTCTTAAACCAGTTGCATTGTGTGGGATCTCAGGATCTGAGTCCTGAGATGCTGGGCCACCGAGACCACCTTGGGGGGCTCGGGAGTCCTGGAATGTTGCCAGAAGTGTCTGGTGGCTGGACTTTGACCCTACACAGGAGACGACCTGTATGAGGATAGGAGGACTTCACCGGGATGAATGGTGAAGGGATTAGTTAATTAGAGAGTGAGACACAGGGTTTAGGATTTATGTACAGGGGGGTTTAGAGAAGTAAGATGGAGGAATTGGGGTGTGTCCTGTCCTTCTTCTTCTTCTTCTTCTCCTCCATCTTCTTTGGTGATGGTGGCACTTTTAGATTGGTTATTACTGAAAGTGCACCCAGCAATAAGAATAAATGGTATTGGGGAAAAATGATAAATATTGTACACGTAACAATGGGTATAAAGATACGTGGCTGCCCCGGAGGGCAGACAGTGTGCTCATGGCTGACTGCTGAGCAGATCTCTGTTCGACTGAAAGAACATCTTTTAGATAAACAATTAATAAACATAAAAACAGAAAGAAGAACTGAAGCCTCTTCTCGTCCTTCGATACGCGGGCTGTCCCAAGGCCACTCCGGGCCTTTCCAGGCCCTTCAAACAGCCGAGAAAACCCGACAGCATTGCTGACAGTTGCATTCAAATGGCAAATAGAAAGGAACATATATTTCTGTCCCCATTTCTTATTTTCTTCCAGTAAGAATCAAACTCCCAATTTCAGTCAGAATATAGACTTCTAGTCAGAAGGAGTGTCAAATGTGGAAGCCATCAAAAACATATGTTAATATCAAAATAAAGTTTCTTATTTTCAGTTTATACTAATAAAAAAAAAAATTGTCTGTACATGAGCAGTTAGCAACCAAGCAAATGAAGCTTACTGACCATGTTTTTAATTAAGAATAGATTGTGAACAATTCTTCTCAGGTTTTAGAGAAGAAAAGATAAAAATTTTTAGTATTCTACGGCAAATGACTTCTACTGATTGAAGTTTAATTGTTGCTTTCCTTTATTTTGTGTGGTGAAAGAAGAGCTTCTTTAAAACACACCAGAATTCCTGAGACATTTTTGTATTTTTCTCTCTTATTTATGTTACTTCTTACCACTAAATATTTCAAAAAATAGTATTATTTTATCTTTACCTATATCATCCTACTTCCTCAATGCAATGAACATGAAGTCTGAGCCCCACTGAGATACTACCTAAAATGTTAAACCAAGGCTTAAATGACACTGATTTCCAGCTCTTATGCGGTCTCTCTTCACAGAGGGAGAGAATCAAAGAAAACTTTACTCTGTAAGATAAGAATTTTACCCTACTAATTAATTATTTTGAGATTTAGAGACTCTTACTGCTGGCCACTGATTGTCCAGCTGTGCAGTTTTCTTCCATGCATTTGTTCTCCTAACTGATGTTTATACAAATAAATTAGTCTTAAATAATAATTTAAAATGCAGCAATATGTTTTCTACAGTGTTTATATCTTATGTAGATCCCATGCAGTCTTCTGTTGTACTCCAATGTTTTTTATTGGTGTTGAAAATTATGCAATGGTCAAGGGACTGATAAATTAGTTAGGATGTCAGTCCACAAGGCACGAACACACAAATGATCCCAGTTTAGAGCCCTGTGGGGTTTTTTCAATGTTGTGTTAATTGTAATTCAGATGCAGTCTGTAAAATATTAACATTTTCATTATTGAAATGAATATCTTAATATCTGTTTTTCAGCAGATAAACAGAAAATCTAAGATATTGCTTGGCTATAAACATTTGCAAATTTCCTGAAAGTAGAGTGATTTATTTCAGTACCTGGATGCCATACTGCTGTCTCTGCACTGCACTGTTCTAGACACTGAAAAAGCCATCCACTGTACAGTGGTGCACTCAAAACCAAAATGAACATAGCTACTTGTCAGCCAGGTTATAGGAGCTAAAGAGGCAGGCATATTTTCTTCCTCAGGGCACTAATGGGTACTCCTTTTATCTTTATATAACTTTTTTAAGATCTCAAAAATCTGTGTGTTCAAACACATTTAGAGAGATGAGATAAGGAGAGAAAATCATCTTAGTAGTCCATTATGATTATACAGCGCAGAAGTGGAATTATATATTTCTAATTCCTTTCTTTGCTTACTACAATTTTGAAGAAAATACTTAGATAAGCATTCTTCAAAACAATATAGGGATAAAGTATTAATTCTTCAACACAAAATATCTGAATTTAAAATTTTAGATAAGACCTATTATTAAAGGTCATATTATTACTGACACACTGCTGCTTCTGAACCTTACTCACTTCCTGCTGACTTTTCCCTAAGACATATGCCTTTCAGGCTGAAAGACTCCCTAAAAACTACCTGTAGGGGTCTTTAATTGGCCCAGTTTAACGTGGAGAGTCAAAGTAGGAAGAGTGTAAAATAAAACCAAGCTGTTATTAAATTTTTTCCCATTAAAAGGCTGTTGTGATGCTTGAACAAACTGCTAAATACGTACATGGCACATCTCAAACAGTCATTGAAATATAAATGGCATTTTTATGTCTCATGAGTTAGAGGAAACTTGGGAATCATGTGCATGCTTGGGTGGCTGGACTATCTAGCATATTTCTTTTTTCCTGGTGCTCATAAGATATAGGTAAGCCCATGTATTTTAAGGATTCTAAACAGAAGTCTTTGCTCAGTTTCCTGTTTCTCCCAGTTCTATCTGCCAACAAGCTGGGGAGCAGTGGGACTATTTGCACTATCAACTTCTTTCCTCACTTCATTTCAGTTCAGCCTACCCTCCCAAATTCAAACAATAATGAAAAGGGGTTTATATATTTTCCCACAGATTCATGTTTTTTTTCATAATGAGAACAAAACATAATAGAGAGTTTTGTACTCTGTAAAGGCAGGACAAAAGATGGTCAAATTTTCCTTACTATATTCCAACTGAATTTTTTCTATCTATTAATTAATAAATTTTGACCATGAGAAACTCATTTCAGAATACTCAACAGCACAGGTCTGACTGAAAAAAACCCAGTTTCTAAATTACTTTCTACCTGACATTTCTACCTCTTCCAATTTCAAAGTAATGGTTTAATTCCTGGATTTTTTGCTTTAAACAAGATTGGTTCTATCATAAGTAGTTAAATCTAACTATTTGTTTTACCTATTTATGTACTTTTTCTGAATATAGAAAGAAAAGAAAAATTCTCTTCAGGCAACAAAACAGAAAATTTTCAGATCAGATAGATTTTTATCAGAGTGAAAATATCATTATTCACATAGTTACAATTATGGAAAATAATTGCCTCTAACTTCTAACATTTTACTGTACTGCAGTACTGGAAGAGAACTTTAGATTTGCCTTAAATATTTTTTCCCTTGTTAAGTAACGTGTGCTCAGTTTCTATTTGAAATTGTCTAGTTTCATATTGCAGCCATTGGAATTTCTCACATTAATGATTCTTCTATTATTTGAATTTTCTCTTTTCTGAAACAGCTATAATCTATGACCATGGCAACACATAACCTTGATCTACTGCCTTTTGTCAGTTCTCAAACAGAACATCAACTTGTTTAGCTCTATCAATAAAGCTAATAGATGCAAATGATGAGTATAGAGTATTTGCAGTATATCCATACTGAAAAACAAGCACATGTCAAAAGAAAATGTTTTAGCTTTTCTCTGCTTAATTGTTCTGCTGGAAAGTTATTTTGTCTGTTATAATGTTATTCTATGGGGTTTTTTTATTATTATCTTTTACGCTAAGAGCTAAAAAAGCCTTTAGCATGTCTTAAGAGGAGTTATCTTTTTGACATAACAACGTGGAGATCACATTTGTCTGTACAAATGCAAAGTAGAATGGTGTAGAAATATCACCAAAGGGAACGTCCTTTTTGCCTTTACTGGTTTTAGATGCATGTTGTCAGTGACAATAGGTTCATTCTATCATTTGACTTCTATAATCTGATGACACAATTGGCAATAATATAAAAAAAAATAAAAAATAAAGCTTCCCTAAAAAAGAAAATGTAAAAAATATGCATGGAAAGATTTTAGGAAGACAAGCCCATCATTAGAAAGACTGACTGTTAGTGAAGGCAAAATTTATCAGCATTAGAGACCTTCATGAAATATGGTGAGTTAATGAAATCATTCCTATTGACATTTTCCTATAGATAAGGAATCACTAGAGAGAGGCCGCAAGTGAATTTTCACTTTATGCACATTCTAGGAGAAGATACAATATTTCAAGAAAGACTTCTTTCAGTCTCTTCTGTCATGACAGCTTTACTTTTTTTGCAGTACTTAAGTGGTCCTTAAGAGCCAAACCTGTTCTTTTATGTAAGGCATAGGTCATATGAGGCATGACAAACAGGCTCTTTCTTGTTCTCTAGTACTTATAAAATGTAGAATGTATGCTTATAAAATGGAGAATTTTGCAAGGCACTGTAGCATGCACCTTTGCTAGCTTCCAGAATATGGAATTAAGGACTTAGTTGTTAGGATATTTGCATCCGGCTTTCAGTCCCTGCTTAAAGACTACTTGCCAATCTATATATAAAGTTAAGTTACTTCCAGATAGCCTAAAGTTTGGATATACTCTAACACTGGGAAATGCAGTATTGAGTCTTATGATGCTGAATTAGATACTGAACTTTCCACCCTTGTGTCTGTCCGCTGCCTGAAAATTGAAAGCTTTTGATTTCAAGTTTATGGTTTTCATGTCCTGTGGTTTCATTTCAAATATTTTAGGTTCAATATTTATTGCCAGAAACAATGGAAAGAAATATATTGGACAAGATTTTTCTCAGACAAAAAGAAAGGGATGTAAGTCATCCTCCATCAATTTTCTTCTCAGCCTTATGATTTTAAAATAAACTAAATTACAAGTTACCGTCAAGTAGAATAACTACTTGAATCCCTTCTCTGTATTACATTTTTTGCTCCCCTGCTCACTTAAAAAATAAACAAAAATGGAAAGAGAGTCCAAAATCTATTTTATGCTATGCAGGTATCTCATCATAGCAGAACAAAATTCAGCTTTAGGAGCATGACAACTTTCTGCTCTCTGTAAACTAGTCTGGCACCACAATGACAAAACAGAGCTAGAAAATTGTGCATCCGGATGATTCATAGTATTCATAATACTCCTGGCGTTATATTTTGGATTGTGTTTTGAATGTTTTGTTATGATATTTAGTACTTCCAAATTCAGATTTGAAATATCTAATATAAAATATTTTTTATGTGGATGTTGTGATATGGTTTACGGAGTTAATAAGATTTTATTGACAACTGGATTTATTACAGATCCAAGTACTTATGTGTGGTATATTCAGGCCATGCTGTCAGTCTCTTCTGTCTATCAAATCTATAAATAACAAAGGGAATGATTACTATTCAAGCTTGAAAAGTGTTTTTCCAAAGGTTTGCCTTGGAATTTCAGCCAGATTGAAATAGACGTGTTAAGTAGGTGGGACAAAGGGCAAAAACACTAATCACCAGCAAACAAAATAATAACACCACCAACACTGGAGGAAAAAAAAAAAAAAAGAAAAAGAAAAAAGAGAGTAGGGACTTCATTTCAGGGGCTATATTATAATAAAACCTGAAATAGCAGACACTGGAGAATAATATCCATTCAATTTCTCTTTAGGTGTTTAACCACTCATATGTTGAAAAACTCCTATCAGCATAGAACTCTTAAGATTATTAAGCTGCATTTTTATGAGATTTTTTTTTTAATTTAATGTCTTTTTGTCCATCTTTATTTAGTTCTGTTTGCAGATGAATCTCCTAATTCAGTATTATATTTTCAGTTTAAACAAAATAATTTCTTCAGCAGCATGATTTAAAAGATAGAAAATTCATTGCATCTGTTATAGGTTATTGCTGGTCAGTGTCTTTGTTCACTTGGTTCTTTCTTTTCGAATTAGTAACTTTAAAAAAATGCAAATGTTTTTGGGGGGTTTTATCATATTTAAAAATAGCACAGCGCAGACATAAAAGAACAAAGCAGCCTCACTTTCACAGGCACATTTTAGGATGTAATCAAACAGCAAGCTCTAAAGGAACACCTGCACTGAAACCTTGCCCACCTCCTCCTACTTATTCTTCACTGGCAGCAGGCCTGATCTGGCCTGCCAGCTCCCATCCGCAAGCAAGGACAGCTGCAAGAAAGAAAGCTCATCTTCATCAAAACACTCTTTGAAGCTCTTCTGAGGATAAACATTCTTCATTTATTAACAGCTTAATGCTTTGATAAAAGCTCACTTTGTTAAGTAGTTTGCCTTTCAAGAACTGCCCACGTAGATATTTGCATGACGTTCATAAGGACTTTAGGACAACATGGGATTGCCGGAAATATTGTCGAAGGCATAGAAATAAAAACAGAGACCATATTCCTACTAGAAAAAGAGAGGAAAAAATCAAAGGAAACTTATGTTCAGCAGGCTTTACCATTTTCTGATTTATCATAGTCCTGTATGAAAGTGCCATTATATAAAATGCTAAAAAGCTGTCTCCTTGATTTTGAGGGAATAAATGCAAAGGAAAGTTTAACAGGGTTTATACAGTTATACCTATAAGAAAGCAAAAATTCAATTAGGATTTCAAACCCAGCACTACTTATCATTATGGTCACTTGCACATACTGGGATAAAAGTAAGCAAAACAAAAATTACTGCCTTGTCATAAGTCATGTAATGGTTTAAGTACTAAGTTCTCCCAACTGCAGCACCAAGTGACTAAAACCCAGCACGATATGAATTCATAAATAACAAAATCCTATATGTTATAAACAATTGTTATATCTTTTCACATTTGCCTTTAAAGTACTACTGCTGCCTTCTTATCAGAGTGAAGCTAAAAGGCTACAACACCCCAAAGTGACTTTGCAATTGACAGTCCAGGGAGACTATTAAACCGGATGAAATAAATCTTTTGCTTTATCTTGTTAGATTATTATTCCTTTCTATTCCAAGCTGGATAACTGATCAAAGTAAGATCAGAAAACAAAATATATGGCCGATCATTGAAAAAAAAACCTGAAAGAATTAAGCACTGAGAAATTTAATTGAAGGCCCACTATAAGAACAGAAGAAATGGGTTTAAAATCTATTGAAATGATGTCTTAAGCTTTAGCTTTTCTTTTTTTCAGATTATGTGTTGCTTTAGTGTGTAGTTCTGAGCTTCATATTAAATATTTTGCTACAAGTCCATAGGAAGTCAGTGAAATTAGGTCCACAAAGATCACTAAGCACTGGAGCATCTTTCACATGAGGGGAGGCTGAGACAACTGAGACTCTTGTCTGGAGAAAAAAATGTTTCAGTGGGTGGGATATGTCTTCTTGATGTATGTGAATTCCCAGTAGGGAAGTGAAGAAAAGGAAGCCAGATTCCTTTCAGTGGTGCCCAGTGTCAGGACAAGAGGCAATGGGCGCACAATGAAACACAGGCCATTTTCTCTGAACATCAGGCAACATTCATTTCATCCTCTGAGGAGGGTTGAACACTGGCACAGGTTATCCAGAGAGGTGGTGAAGCTTCCATCCTTGGATGTAAAATCCAAGTGAGCATGATTCAGAGAAACCTCCTCCCACTGACTCTAGCTTGAGTGGAGCCTTGGACCAAATGATCTTAATAGGTCCCTTGCAGCTTCAGCCATCCTGTAGCCATGTTATGCCTCCTGGTTTGAGGACAGGGGATAGGGGACAGAAAATGCTATCCATTCACCCACAATAAAAAATGTTAATGGACTGAGTATCCAAAGAACTTGTTCCTGGGTATTAGCATTTCTTGAGGATAAATATAAATCACTTTTTGACATTCTTATGTGTAATAAATAAGCACTTATTTTTAGCTATAGTTTATTTAATTAATGGAAACTGTCTTAAATTTTAAAAGAAATAAGTTTATTTGAAGAGATTCCTACAGAAAACCTCATACAAAAAAAAACAGTTTATGCCACAAGATATTCAAGATGATGTATTTCAAATTTATGTTGATGTTATTAATCTTATCTGTCCTTGTGAGCATGGTGCTGACAATTTCTTGTTAAATAGATCAATCATATCTTTTAAAGTATGTTAGTATTGCTTCTTTTTTTTGACTGAGTAAAATTAGATTGATAGGTAACAGACAATAAAATGAATATTTTACCCTCTCCTCTTCCTACCCAAACCTCCCAAACATATTCAAGTTTCGAATATATGGAAAAATGGGATCTACCTGAAAAAGTTTCACCAGATTTACTAAGTTCCATAGATAGTAAATATGGCTAATGTCTGAGATGTTAATCTTCCTCATAATAGGTATAATCATCGGGGTTATAATAAACGTGAATATGAACCAAGAAAAAGTTTAACAGACTGAATATTTTTCGAGGAAATAAACCCAAAACATTTATTTCAAGGAAGGATTTCTTTACATTTTCTTTACAAAATATAAATAATAATGAAACATCTGATTTCCACTATTACTACTGTTACTCAAAAAAAAAAAGTTTGTTTTATCTCCTAAAATATACCCTCCCTGGGAAAATATATAGAGTGTCTTTTCATTCCCAGAAGGAAACAACATAGTTAATTTATAGCTTTCACTCTCAAAATAAGAAATTCTGTTCATCCAGCATTTACACAGCTTTTAGGTCTACAACAGATGGAACAGAACTCTCCCACTAATTTAGCACACTACTTGTATTCTCTTAATGTTAGTTTTGCAGGGGTTCAGGGTGTTTCATACACCTGGGAAGAAAAATAAAGCTACTGAAATAATTTATATGGAAAAAAAAAAATCAAATGTCTCTCTTTCCAGTGTGAAAAAATATCTTGATAATGTCTCAGTCTTAATGCATTTTTCTCTAGAACTAGTCAACATTTCTCACTAAAACAAAACTTTAACATTCTTTAAAATCATGTGGCCTTTTTTTTGTCATGTTTTTTTCTGCATTACAAGAACTGATGCAATTCAAAATTAACAATTCTGCTGTCAGTTGCTTTGGGGATGAGCTGGAGGTGTTTAGTTGTGTGGGTCAACAATTTCACTGTCAGCTAGAACCATGTTCAAGGAGAGCACAAACACACAACAGCAGCAAGGCAATGTGCTCCCTCTGTGTCTCAGCAGCGAACATTTAATGGGAGAGCACTGCACACTATGTGTTTTCTTTTTAGTAGACAGCATGGAAATCACCAATGAAGAAAAAGATCCAGAAGCATTTCAGGGATTTCCTTTGGCTTCTCAAAGCTTTCCAGAGGGATCTGGAAGTGTGGAGATAGTAAGAAGGGTTAGAGTTCATCATTCTCTTCTTTTGCCAAGTATTTCACAGAGTGTAAACTATATTTTCTATGATAGAGCAGTAAACTGCAACAAGTTTGAGACACAAAATGTATATTTTATTCAATAAAATATAAAATTATTTTAATAATTGCAATGATTATTATATCTTTTTTTTTGCTGAATGACAGAATATTATATAAGTAAATTTTGTGCTGGTGCAGCTCAGGATTACAAGACAATGCAAGAAGAAGAATTGAAAAAATATTAAAAAAAATACATAGCAACAGTAAATTCAGAGCAGGGAAGCAAAGAATATGTCCTTAAAACGAGAGTTTGTAGTGATTTTTTCACACTTCATGGGGCTAATTGTTAAGATAAAAATTGAGAAAATAGTTTCTAGCTTCTATCATATTTACCAGGCATATGAAGAGTAGTTTGAAGCAAGACTTGCAGATATATGTATAGACATGCTGATGATCCTCATTGAGCCTTACTGACTTTAAAGAGACATTCTCTTTGAGTAAGGTCTCCTGCAAGTCATTTATGTGAAAGAATTTATGTGAAAGAATTTTGATTTTTAACGTGCAGAAAAGATACAAAAAATAAGGAAATTACTGATGGATAACAAAAAAAGAATTATTCATGAAGCAGTTGGAGAGAATGTGCAAATGTGCAGTACTTGGTAGCATTAAATTTTCTTTTGACACATAATCTGAATCTATAGGATAATGTGTTGCTTTTGCATCATGGAAGTGATGTTCTAAGAGAAGCTGCTACCAGTTCTGTGCACTGTGTCTGACAAAAAACTAATCAGTAATTAGCTTTGGGAATTGACAATCTGTTAAACTACTGAGAAAGCTGATATGCTTTTGTGAACACTTATGTTAAAAATGAAAAATCTTGGGAATTCTTTTTTTTTTTTTTTTTTTTGTCTAGCTTGAGAGTAGATAACACAGCCAACCCAGCTCCCCTGTCTCAGCCAGGCCGGGCCAGGTGGGCGCTGCCATGGGGCTGGGCCCCATCAGCTGCAGTGCTGCAGCTGCCAACATCTGGCCACTCAAACACTGCCTGCTGCCAGCCCAGGCTGAGCCGGGGTCTGCAGGGCTCCAGGAGCAGCTGGGACCGGGGTGGCTCCACCAAGATTCTGCTGCCATAAGGGTTTGAGCACAACTACCAGGCAAGGGGAGGAGAAGCCATCAGCCTCCCTCTCCATGGCAGGAACACCTCCCACTAGATCTGGCTGCTCAAGGCCTTATCCAACCTGGCCTTGAACACTTCCAGGAATTGGGCCATCGACACACTCCCTTCTTAGTTATCTTGTCTTCTGCACCACACAGAGGGAAAGAAAACAAAAACCAACTGTACTTTCTGTACCCTGAGTCTGTTATCTCAAAATGGGAACCTGAAACCTTGCCTCCTAATCTTTAATATTGTCACATCCAACACCTACTCAGAACTTAGAGAAGATTGGTGTAATTAAAAAATTGTGAACAGAGGTTGTTCCCACCAGTTGCAAGCTCTTTTCTTGATAAGGGTCCTTATCATTATTACTATACCTACTATACTATCAGATATAAAATCTATGGCGTGCTGGCTGCTGAGTTCTAGCCTGGATGCTGAGATCTTATCTGCCTTCCTCAGCCCAGCCACGGCTCTCACAGTTCTTACCACAAGCTACTGGGCCTGGCTAAGGTCACGTAACCATCTGCAGGCCCTGGGTGAGATATTAACTATTTTAGTGTTTCAATCTTCCTCTGAGTGAGAGAAAAGGACAAAGTACCTCTATGCAGGTACATAGAGGAGCAACATAAAGATATCGAAGTCAGTAAGGAGGAAGTCAAGTTCTAGATGGAAGGGATTAGGAGATGCCTTGAACTTGGGCTGAAATCTTCTTGTAAAGCTATGGAGAAGAATGTAATTGATGCATCAAACGTTTTTTCCTATAACTCGTTGAAAGAACACAGGGGGATGGATTGTTCAAACCTGTGCAGAAACAGGCAAGTGATATAGCTGTAAATTAAATTATAAACTTGAATAGAGAGAGAGAGGAGGATAATGGAAACTCTGTGGTCCCAGGGAGAGAAGAAGACCTCTGTTCCCAGAGATGAAGATGATCTCAAAGTTAAATAAAGAGGACCTCAGCTTTTGAACAGCTCATCCTTAAAATAGTACCCCATAACTTGACATGGCCCATAAACATACCTGTGGGAAAAGCTGTGAAAAATGGGAAGGACTTCAAGATTGCAGATTTTCTGGGTGGCTGCTATTCATGCAAATTAGAAGCCACAAGAGAACTGTTTTCTTGTGGAGAATTCTCCATAAATTTACTAGAGGGGCTCCTCTCCCTAAGTAAACTGAAGAAAGACAATTCTATAAGTAATTAACTGAACTGTTTCTGTAAGTTGTGAGTAAGAAAGAAAAGGTTGTAGTGGGAGGAGGGGTGTTCTACAAGTTTTATTCTGATTCTTATTATTCTTCCTTTTAGCTACTGTTAATAAAGTTTTCTTCATAGATTTGAACCTGCTTTTCCTTCCTCCTAATCCTACCTCACAGCAAGAAATAAGTATATTCTAGTGAGTGCACTGACATTTGGCCAGCACTGAAACCCACCTCAGCATTTGGCACATTAGTCAAGAAATTTCAAATTGGTGAACCTAAACCACTACAGCTAAGAATATTGCTTGAGTTGCCAATACAACATAAACTAGTTGAAGTGATTTCTTATTAGATTTGTTCCTGAATACAAAATTTTTCAAACCCTGAAGTGTTACAAGAAAGAGCTTGCTTTCTATCATTTCATTTTTTATTCCTAAGATGGGTATCTTTAGTTCAAATTCAATAGAAAAACCTGCTGATTTGTAATTGATCAACAGTTTTAATGATGGTGTATTGAATATTGCATAAACAGGCATACAAGAGATGGATCTAGTTTCTGAAACTGCTTATGCAAAGCCAGCTCTAGTTCATGAACAATTAATTTCAATCTACTGACAACCTCTTTTTACATACTACTTTCATCAAAACTCAGCTGCTTTCATCCACTTTTTTCTCTGTTGCCTACACTTGCTCCTCTCTGATCCATCTTGATCCCTCTTTTTCCTTCCTTTTGACTTTTCCTCTAAGCACTCCACAATGTTACACAAGTGACCACAATACCTTTAAACTGTTCCATAATAACATTTGCACAATTACCAAGTATTTTTCCCCTGCTACCATAATATGCTACATGTCCCTTATTTCAGTAGCACTCTTCAGATTGCAAGGCTTTCTGGAGGCTGCAGGTTTGCTCGCCTCAGTGGGTTTGGCACCAAGGTGAGAAGCTGCTCAGTCCTTTACAGACAAAAGAATCACCAATTTGGGTGCCACAGGCCTCAGCGGTTTACAAGGTTTTCTCTGCCCATCACTGCTCTTTTAGTCTCCCTGGGTCTCTCCATGTGCTGTGACTAGCCCTCAGTGCAATCTTGCAGTATGACCGAAGAACATGATTGTAGGAGATCAGTCTGAGGTGGAGGATTTTCAACACTGGAAAATGCCTATAATACAGCTGCATCAAAGAACAGTTGTCAAACATGTTGTCACAAATGTGGTATCAACCCATAAAAAATGCATGATCAAAGACCTTAAAGCGTGCATTTTCACAACATATTCCACCAAGTTAAGCTACAGTAAAGACCACACTCTCTGCACAACAAATTCCTTAAAATGCAAGAAGTGTAAAAAATAAGTGTCCTGGGTTGACTATATGATGCTTTTATCCCCAATCATTTCATTCTGTTTATGTTGAATAATAAGTTTTGTACCTTTAAGAGTGTTCCAGAGAGTGAAGGGGGGCAGAGAAGGAGCGCGCAGTTTGTTTTCAAACACTGCACTCCTCCTCCACGTTCCTGCTCCTGGACTGTGTTGTCTGGGGATGAACAGACAGCGGGACAGAGCTCTTCTTTTGCTTCTTAGTTAGTTTTAGCTAGCTGAGGCAAAGAAGTTCCCTCGACTGGTTTTTTTTTTGCCTTTTTCTTTGGATGTCTTGAAACTGCTCTGGACTGAACACCCAGGAGAGCACCGGCAGCTGCAGCTGTGGCCCACCTGGCCAGGCCCGGCCTGCGACAATTCCAGCACCTGAGGGACTGATCAGAGACTGAGTGAGCTGAGCTTCAACCTGGGGTTTTCCCAGTTTGTCATCTCTTTTAGAGTGGCAAGGGGTCTCATTGCTTGATATTGTTTTGGTTTTATTGTTCAATAAACAGGTTTTTTTCCACCTTTCTCCAAGGAGGTATTTTTTTTCCCTCCCGGACCAGTTGGGGGAGGGGCCGATTGGATCTGCTTTTTTCCCACTGGAGCTCCTTTGGGGGATCCTTCCCCAAATTTGCTCTAAACCTGGACAATAAGTCACATTCCACTAGGGGAAGCTGTGTGAAGTTCTTTTTAAAAAGAATGTTCTAGGACAGAATTAAGCCAAACGAGGCAAATATTATATCCGAGAACCCCTTATGGGTAATGAAAAGTACGTTGCCTACTAAAGAAGAATAGGAAAGGCAGAAAAGGAGGAAGGAAAAAGAAAAAGAATGAGAGGGGAGACAGAGCGAAAAAGCAGGGCTTACCACCAGAAGGTTGGGGAGAGCCATCAACATCCATCAGGCAGGGGGTGTGTGCACACTGGCTGCTGGGGGGCCTGCACAGCTCCCGCAGAGGTGTGGCTGCACAGGCACAGCTCCTGTGGCGAGGGGCAGGAACACACCAGGTGGGTGACTGGGCATCGGCCAGGAGGTGAAGAACCCTGGGCAAGGTCACAGAGGAGGTCACAGTGGTGAGGGGGATCAGAGAAGCAGGGTTGGAAGCAGGTGGCCTAGGCAGGAGCAAGGCAGGCAGGTTCATGAAGCAGATAGGAGGTTGGGCAGGAACACAGGGAGGCAGATCGGGTAAAGACTGGAACGGGCAAGAGAGATGAAGTGGTAGTGCAGGACACAGGCTAGGATGTGGTCAGCAGGTGTCCAGCCAAGTGTCCAGTATCATCCAGCTAAAGGATGAGCAAGTGAGTAAGCGAGGGCAAGCAAAAATCTTCCAGTGAGGGCAAAAGCCCAGCAGCTTGTGACATAGTTACTTGTATAGCCTTCAACTCTTCCTAAAATGTGCTTACTGTCAGAGGACTATTGGCCAGCCAAACGTTCGACTGCAGCTCGTTGGTGGAGACCTTTTTGCTACCCAATTGAAGAACCTTTCTAGAGGGCACAGTGTCCTCAGAGGTCTCCTACTCACTGCCTATTCCATGTGGGATGCGAAATGTCCGTCAGGTGAAGTGTCCCTAGAGACAGGGCGTTCCTGCATCTTCTCCTACCTGTGTACTGAAGGGCACGTGTGCAGCCCTTCCACCACATACCTCTGGTCAAACAATATTGTGACGAAAATCAAAATTAAATTGATTCCTCACAATACATCACCCTGATCTTATGGGCTCAGCTGACCACACATTATCATGAGTCTTGATCCAGCATCAGCCTGCTTCCAAAGGCAAATTTAGATGATAATATTATCTTTGTCACTAACAGAATTCTGTAAGAAAAATGTTTGAAAGCGCTGAAGTTTGGGTGATGGTAGCATGAAAAACTGTTCCATTGTACTTTATTTCATCAAAAATCTAAAGAGAAAATTTTAATCTCTCACGTTCTCTAACATAAATACTTAGTTTGGAAATAGTCGTGTGCAAGGATGAAAGGTAAATTTTATGATTCATTGTTAGAATAGAAGTTTCCTATAACAAGATTAATAAGCAAACAATTGGTGGGAATATGTTAAGCAGATTATAGCAAGTCCATGAAATCAAAACAATTCCTCTACATGAAAAAAACTAAACAAACCCAACCCAAAAAAATCCCCGAATTAAGAAAAATCCCCTATACTCAAAAGAAAAAAACTCAACCCATTCCAAAACCTAAACCTTTCAGTGTTTTCAAGATTTGCCATCAGTATGAGGTTCAATAAGGCAAAATGTCAGGTCCCACACTTGGGTGACTGTGTGAAGAGATGGGATGGTGTTGAGGTGCAGGCCATGCCATGTGCCCCCAGAACGCCGTGGCAGCACAAAGGAGCACAGAGTCGCACAAAGGAGCACAAGGTGGCACAAAGAAGCACAGGATGGCAGCACAAAGGAGCACATGGTGGCACAGAGGAGCACAAAGTGGCACAAAGGAGCACAGGGGGGCACACAGAGGCTGTCTCCACCTGACCTTGGGGGAGGAGGTGCCACATGGCAGAGCCCTACAGAGAGGAGCCTGGCAGAAGCTGACAGACAGGTGAACAGCACATGATCACTCCATAGAAGCACATTTAGAAAGTGTGTCACTAACGTGGCAACATGGGATGGGTCTCATAGTGAGAATAACCATGTAAGGAAATGCTGTGCCTTGAAGAAGGGTATAAAACCAGCTTGTTTCTTTGAATAAAGGCTTAAGATTCCCTCCCTGTCTGAGTCTGTGTCATGGTCATGCACAAGTGACAACCCCAGGCAGTGCTACAGGCTGGGGCAGAGTGGGTGGAAAGCTCCCATGGAAAAGGACCTGGAGGGGCTGATCAATAGCAAGCTGAACATGAGCTAGCGTGTGGCCAAGAGGGCCAATGGCATCTTGGCTTCTATCAAGAATATTCTGGCCAGCAGGACTAGGGCAGTTTTCATCCCTCTGTGCTTGGCACTGGTGAGGTCACACCTCGAGTCCTGTGTTCAGTTTTGAGCTCCTTACTACAACAAAGTAGTAGTAAGGAGCTCAAAGACATTGAGGTGCTGGAGCATGTCCAGAGAAGAGCAATGGAACTAGTAAAGGATCTGTAACAACTGAGGGAGACGGAGTTGTTTATTGTGCAGAAGACCTCATCACACTTTCTGAAAGGAGGTTGTAGTGAGATAGGTGTCAGTCCTTTCCCCAGTGAAAATGTGACAATTTGAGAGGAAATGGCCTCGAGTTGCAGACCAGAGGCAGTTCAGATTAGATATTAGGATTTTTTTATATTTCATGGAAAAGGTTGTAAAATATTTGAACAGACTGCCCAGGAAAGTAGGGGAGTAATGAGCCTTGGAAATATTCAGAAAGCATAGGGGTAAGACACCTGAGGACATGTTTTAGTGAACATGCTGCTGGTACCTGGTTGATGCTCAGCCTTGATAATCTCAGAGGTCTTTTCCAATCTTAACTAATCCATGATTCTATGAAAACTGAATCTTTGAGACTTAGATTTCCTTTATGCACACTCCTATTATGTGTGCATGGCACAGTGTAGCTTTTCTAAAAGATAGATTTTTATCAAAAAGAAGAGCTACCAAGTATACTGCCTTAAAGTATATATTAAAAATGTAGATATCAAAATATTCAAATTTTTATTCATCATATTTACTATTGCCTTTAACTAGAGGTCAAAGCCTGGTATGTTTGCATTAATTGAATTTTTAGCTTAAAAGTTTTCTTCATTCATTATTTTTTAGCTGTATTTCTTTGAATTTTTAAAAAACTTTCTTATGTAACTGAAATTACATTTGCCAAAAAAATTCTCATGGATGTAGGAAAAAACCTTATACATTTTGTTATCTATGAAAAATATCTTGTAAAACTAGAATTTGAACTAACGAGAGAAAGAGCAAAAATAAGATCAATGTTATAATGATTGCAGTAGTATTTATGTTCTTTTTTTACTTCACTAGAGTATTCCAAAGACTTTTCATTTCTTTTCTTTCATACAAAATTTTGTGGTCAGCATTTAAAATGAAATTAGATTATGACATACAAACTGTCTAATCTTGATATTAAACAAAAAAAAATCAATTAATCCCTTTTCCTTCTTGCTGTTTATTTTTGTATATATAATGGGGAGAACTGACTAGACCAGACAAGTAAAATATTGATTAAAAGATATCAATTTATAATTCAGTTAAGAGGATTCTTTTTGACTCTTTTTCACTTCATTATTTGACATATATGAAGAACAATTAGTTTGTGACCTTCATTCAGATTGGACAGAGCATGTAGATGTTCAAGGAAGAGCAAAGAAAAAAATCATAGCATGACAGCCAACATATTTTAACAATATATATTTCTTACATGATCTTGTAAATCTCTTCAAAATTGCTGTGATATGTACTCAAGTTGAAATATTTCTGTTCCAAGTTTTTCAGGCTTTCAGATGCCTGAAGTCACTCTTGTCACTCTAGGAATTGCTTCATATTCTTCCATAACTTGAATGTTCTTTTTTTCTAACAAATCAGGGCACCTAAAAATGTTATCTGTCAGGAAATTACAAAAATTCAACTTCCATTTTCTAAATGCACATCTAATAACATATTTATGTGGGAAGATATTAAATTCATAAGATTTGCACTGTTTCTCTATCATTCAATATGTGAAATTCAGATAAAAAAATCCACAGTAACATCTGTTACTTGGGAACTGTGTTTGTATAGTGAAGTAGAAATATAAAACTGTTGAAAAAAATATTTAAAACCTATTTTCTTCACAGACATGACTTGTAGAGTCTTAATAATTGTTTGAAAAGTCAAATAAAATGAAATTTTATTGCAATTGAAGAAAAAAGATGACAAAATATTCTTTACAGTGCTAAGAAATTATGAATATAAAAATAATAAAATACAGATTTTGATAATGTCACCACATTTGACTTATCTTGCATGAAAAGGTCAGAGTCAGAGTAATTTGTAAGATTCAAATGAAGTCTCAAGACATATAGGGCAGAAAATTCTGTCGTTTTTTGGTTATATTAAAAGGTTACTCATTCATAAGCAGAAAATGTATCTTTGACATGTTGAGTGCACTATCACAAGTGGTGTTCATAACTGTAGTTGCTCTTTTAACCAATACATTTTCTGGATATAAAGGGTAAATCAATGTTATAAAGAAGATTTTAAAATAGTTACAATATTTTAAAAAGAGTTTTATAAACAAAACAAAATAAATGAAACACACACAACAAATAAAAAAATACCAAATAAAACAACAGAAAACCTGAAAAATAAAAACCAAACAAAAACAAAGAAAAAAAAAACAAAAACAAAAAAACCTCAAACCTAACCAAAGCCCACGATTATTTTTTGTGCCTTTAAAACTCCTATTTATGAAAGTGGTGAATTTATTCTTACCCATGTCTAGTGACTGTAAACTATATAAGAACTGGAAAGGAGGCAAACTACTTATTCCATCATGCAATCCAGCTATCACTAGTATAGAGCTTCAAATTAGTCATCCATCTACTGAATTCTGTCAAACAAGTAGGTCAAATGCCATTCTTCATGTCAAAACCAAATGAACAGTCCCACTAATAAAAATAGGCTTTTCTAGCAGGATCAAGAATTTGAAAAGTAAATTTATAAGAAAATTCAAGTTGTGGAGGATACAAATTATGCTTAATATAAATTATTTTAGAAATAAGGAATTTATAAATAATTTAATCACATATAGCAAGGTTAATGTAGCTGGAAATGTTAAACTAAACATAAAAAGTTGCAAAAAAGAGGGTGTTTTTAAGACATTAATTTCCTGAAGCTGCAACTGAATGGACTATGCCAAAATCCTACAACATGATTGTCCTCATTCTTTTACAGTGGAAATCAGAGTTTTATTTACATCATCCTTACATAGATCAGAGGAAACTGTCTGGAGCCAATGCAATTTCTCTGGGGTAAAACTAGGAACACAGTAAGTGTTATCAAGATGTTAATGGTTCAGATGAAGTGGTATCATGGAGCGAAAAGATATTCAAGTAAGAAACATTATTTTGAACTGCAGGTACTTGCATACAAAAATGATGGATCTCAAATAAAAATTGAAAGCATTTTCTCATAGTATTTGCTTTCCCCTTCTGTCATTATTCCCTGATCTTGTCTTTCTCACTAGGCCATTTCTCTTTGGTAGAGATCTATATCCACAGATAAGAATTTCTACTCTACACCACACAGACCACTGATGGCCTCTTCCCCTTTCCCACCACAGGGGCCCTGGGCAACAGGGAGCTCATTCCCACCCCTGGATGTGCCTGGCCCAGCTGAGGATCCGGCATCTTTTCTTTATATCTTCTCTACAGACTCTGCTAGCTGCACTGTCAACATACAGGGACATGCTTCTGCCACCCACAAAGGACTGGCTTTTAGAAATACTTTTTACTTTCCATATTAGACTTATGGCCTAAGCCTGAAAAGACTTCTACAATCAAGTAGCCTTTGGACAATTTCTTTGACTTTCTCTGTATCTAAAGCCAAAGTGCAGTTGTCAACTGCTTTTTTGTCATCCTCCCATTTTCTTTCTCAAATTTATTACCAAGTGTGAGGTTATGTACTGCACAATTTTTCTGATGTGTCTTTGTTTTCCAGATCATCTACATTAATCTAGTCAGTTAGAGCTGGTCAGATGTAGTCAAGGTCTTCTTTGTCAGGAAAGTGCTTTAGGGTAAGCTTCACCCCATGACTCTGTGACATTTTAATTGGACCTTATGTCCAGAGATGAATTTGTTTTTGAAACCTACTAAAATAAAGGAGTGCACAAATGCATGTCTTTTGCTATTTATACATAAAATTTACCCAGAATACTTTTTCATAATATTTTCTCTTTTTCACTCTTCAAAAAATATTTAAAACCAGGAAGTTTTCTTCTGTTGGTGTCATCTGTTAAGAATTCTCTGAAGTATTTTTAGCTGGAATTACTTAGGGTTTATGTGAATAAATATTTAGGGAAGAGTGGTGCAATGTTAAGTGTGGATACATTTCCTCTAAATTAAGTTTCTATACTTCACTTTCTGTATTTGTTTTAAACAACTCTCCCATCTTATTCTCACAAACACCTCGCCCCCTGCCCCCCATTTTTGCAAATAAAAGAATCACATTTTGTTTAGGACATACAGCACGCACTGAACATGCAATAGTAGCAGTGAAATAGGCTACTATTCATTAATAAGGCTTTAAAATTCTATGGTTAATTTAAGAATCACAGATGTAAATCTGATGATATTATAAACCACAATAGGAATTTTAAAAAGGTGTGCTGTTTGTCCAGTTTTGTCCATGGTGAAGTGTGCATTTTGTGTGCACTGAAAGTTTATTTCTACAATTATTTCTTGAAATTAAAATATTTTTCAGCATTATAACTATATATCTATATAGATGTGTATGTGATAGATTAAATAAAAGGGCTTATTCTCCTAATATATAAATATATATATGTGTGTGTGTGTGTGTCTGTCTGTGTGTGTATAAATATTTATCTGAAATTAAATTATAATTAACTGGTAACAGCAAAATAGCCAGCAAGCAAATTTTCTAAGAACTGAAAGACAAAATAAAAACAAGTACTATTTTAATCCAGCAAAATGTCTAAATTCTACATTCAGCCTGTCCTGCCTGCTCTGTATTACATCATTCTGAACAGAGAAGAAATAGTAGCAGAAGCTACCCTAGTTAATCTACAAATATATTTATGCTATGGCTTTCTGTACTTAAAGTGAATAAGTGCTCCCGAGTGCATTCATAAATACAGACGATCCTATATTAAGGAAAGAAAGGGGAAGCAACTGTCAAGAACATGACTTGTTTTCTGCAAACAAATCTTAATAACTTAAAATAGACATCAAAGACTCAGTTAATGTAGAGGTGCCAGCAAGTGGCCTAGTATAACTAGAATAAAATATGCAGTTAGGTAAATCATCACAGCAAACACTGATATTTGAAGTCACAGCGAGAGACCATGTTTCTCTAACAAATTACTGGCAGGATCATACGTACATGCTTTTTCTCACTTATTTCACTGATCTCATTTGCAGCAAAGGGTTTCCAGAACTGACTCCCAAGTCACGGCAGCGTGACCAGATGATGTGATGACAAATTCTCAAATAGGAACTCTTAGAGAGCAGTGATGTGATCTATATGTTAAGGTTAGCTTCTGAGGAGATCAAAAATATGCTAAAAACATGGGAGCTGAGGAAATCTGTCCTGGAGGAGAATTTTAGAGTGCCAATATTACTGGTGCTCTAAAATTGTTATAAACCGGGATGTTTATACTTATCTAATAAACTTTAAAATATATATTCACTTGTGTTCTTTTAGGTTCACTATACATAATATATTAGTGCTTGGGTTCTTTTGTCAAAATTATTGCCAATTTACATACAGATCTCCTTCAAAAGGACTTTTGCCATTAGAGGGAGATGAAAGATGACCTTGTTTAACCCCTATTATTACAAGGAAGGATAATGGGCAAACAATACGGACAGTGGTGAATTGTAACTTTTCATTTTATTCAGAATTATTACCCTTGGTCTTTTAAAGAGGTATTCACTGAAATTGCTAGAAAACTAAATGCCAGAGAATTAAAATACATGCTATTATATGGAGACTTCTGAAAGTGGCAGAAGTGAACTTCTGCCACTGAAAGAATG
Source organism: Zonotrichia albicollis (assembly GCF_047830755.1). NCBI lineage: Eukaryota > Metazoa > Chordata > Aves > Passeriformes > Passerellidae > Zonotrichia > Zonotrichia albicollis. Next base: position 107,703,646 of record NC_133820.1, read on the forward strand.
CAGAAAGGTTAATCAGTAAAGTGGCTAAATAATTTGTTCATCAGTTTAGAGGAACTGACTGCTTTAAATATTGCATCTTATTGGGTCACAAGGTCTTTTGTATGTCCAGGTTCCTCAGGTAGCCTCAAATCTGATCGTCCTCAATGAAAAGGTGTTTGTTTCCCCAGTCGCTGCCTTGAGGATAAAGCACTTAAGAGAAGACAGATTGCCAGGGAAAAAAACTTCCCTATGTTTATTTTCACTAATTCTCTTTTCTTAATTATTATGAAAAATACATCTTCCTTTACTAAGAAATATATTTGCATAAACCCATCCTATAAATTTTCACATTTTCTGCTAAATTCCACTCAAACTGATTCTTAGCTTTGCTCATCCCATCCCTACATAATTGCACAGTCTCAGTATTTTTCCTAGAATGCATATCTCTGGTTCCCTTGCCTGTGCATTTCCTTCTTATACTTTCATTTGTTCAGGGGACCAACCATGCTGGTCTCCTGCCTTTCTTACATCAAAGGTAATCAAAGAGTTCCCAAGGTCTTCAAAAAATGTACTTAAAATAACCTGCCAGCTCTGTTCTGCTCCTTTATCCTTGAGGGCAGTTTCCCAGGGAGGTTCCAGCCAGTATATATTACATATTCAACAGTGTCTTGGTGAAGGAGAGGCAGCCAGGTGTCCACACAGAACAAAAGCTGCGTCATAATAATTAGATCAGTAGTAAATGAAATTCGACGTATGTGTAGTTCTGTATTTGTTGTTGAATCAGTGAACACACCCTTCTAAAATGTGGACATTGTCTCTTCCCTAATTCCTTCCAACTCTGAAGGTCATCTCAGACACAGCTTTTAATGCCAATGCCTTTTGATCATGCAGTGTACTGTTGTCACTAAGAACATTACAACATATTCTGACTTTGAGTTCAGGTGCGCATTCTGGGAGATAATATGGTGAACATCCAAAGGCGTCTAGGCATGTTATATCTTGTAAATCTTTAAACCATATTTAAAGAGCACTGATCTACACAAGTGCTTTATCTTCACTATATTTAATAGGTATATAGCTAGTAGATAATGGGAATCTAACAGAATTTATCTCTGTATTGGACTTGTTAAGGCTCTGTGGTAAAAGGCTGTGGAACTCTTCTCTTTATAAGAGACGAATGGATATCTTGTACAAGTCTTTCTTGTGAGTTTTACATTGTTGAAATTTTTTAACTAATCCTATAAGGTACAAAAATTAAATGCTACATTTAATAACTTTACCACACACAAACCTTAATCCATTCCATTCAGATTGCAGTGCTGCAGGGAAAAAAATATTTCTTTATTTTGGAAATTTCTAATGTACCATGATACAACATTCAGATAAAAAATTAAGAGAGAAATTTAATGACATTTCTTCATTTTTCATTGTCAATTTCTTCACATAAGTTTTTTTTCCTTTTATGACTGACATTTTTTAAATAATATTCCATGCATTTTGCATTTTTCTTGCTCAACATTTTTTTGAATGGAAGAAGTGCAGCTAAAGGAATTTCTGAACTGCCTCTGATGACAAATTCTAGTTTTAAAAGGCTTGTTTAGGGTCTAAGAATTTCCAAAGGCTCCTAAGTGTAAGAGATCTTCCATGACTGCAGAATAGATATTCAGTTTGCTCACACCTTACTGGTGAAACATCTTCTACATGGAAGTGGAAGTATATGGGTAAAATTCATCTTTAGATGATTAAAAACTAGGATCTGATCTTCTCACACTTGATCGTCCTATGAATTTGTTTGGAAACATAAATGAAAAAAGAATCAGAACACTAACAAAATAACACATATGCTAATATTAGTGTTTATAAGAATAATAATTGCAGGCAAAGGTAGTAACAGAACCCAAGAGGAACAAGTGATGCATAATAGCTGCTGCTCACCAACAAACCAAGTCCCAGCTCATTCCCAAGCAGCAGTCAGCCCCTCACTCTCCCACTTTATATGCTGAGCACGACATTCTGTGATATTGAATATCCCTTTGGCCAGTTCATGTCAACTGTACTGACCATGGTCCCTCCCACCTTTGTGTGCCACTCCTCACTGGCAGAGCATGGCAAACTCAAAAGTCCTTGATTTAGGACAATCATTGTCTAGGAATAGCCAAAATATCAGTTTCTCATATTATTCTCATACTAAGTACAAAAACCACAGCACTGTAATGGCTACTAAGAAGAAAATTAATTCTATCCCAGCTGAAATCAGGACAGTAAATGTCCCTGACCAGGGTGCAGCATGTTGCATTAGCCAATGTTGAACTTCCAGCTCCTCATGGATGGCCACAAGTCATTCAAAGACCACTTCTCTGGCTGCTTTTTCATGAGTGTATTCTCTAAATAGCAATGTCTAATCCATTACACATCTTGCATTTGGTGGTACTTTGTAAACTACACAAAATACACACAGAAAAATATTAACTTTTCGCTGAGAAGTTTAACTTTTTTAGGAAAGTGGCAGGAATATTCTTGTATTAAACAGCAGAACAGACGGATATTATTATTATTGCTATTTTAGCTAGAAGAACTATTATTTGTAATTTCACAAAGGAATTTGGATTAAGAAGATAAACAAGGAGAATCTGGAGCTGAATATGTTTGAAGTGCTACTCCAAGCCATAGCTGACCTTTTCCTGTTTACTGATGTGTAAAGGATAAAGACTTCTGTTATTAGAATCGATTTCAGAACATATCTCAAATATCAACTGTCCATGATATATTCTTTTGGTTCAGGAATTTATAGCCTGTGTCACATATTTTCTTTTAATAACTTCTTCAATAAATGTGAAATTACCCAAATATCATACCTGGACTATGTAGTAAACTGTTCAAATTCTTCTTGAGCTTCTATCAGCCAGAGTAAATGGAGGGTTGGAGTGGGTTTCCACATAGCATTAGGCTAATGAGCTGCATTCTTTGAAACAGAGGAAAAATAATTGTACTCTAAGAAACAGTTATCTAAATCTCAAGTGGAAGAAGAAAACCTAGGTAGATGTTACTGTATTTTGGATAACATGCAGTGTTTTCAAGACAGGGTTTATCTACTATTCATGCATATATGCATGCTTGCTTCTATCTCTAGGAGCATACAAAAACCTATTAAAAGTAATTTGGTTTTGTTTTAAAATTTGTCTAAAATAAAAACCATATAATTTGGTATTTATATTCATGAACATGTATATCTGTATTCTGGTATATACACATGGGTATATATTAACTTTACACATGGGTATATATTTTATATGCAAATGCATTTGATATATGTGCATTATATTCATAGGTGCCATTACAGAAAACTGAATGAGCTCCTTAAAAACTCATACTTCTCTCTGAGCAGTGCTATTGTCCTAGAATGACCTTGAAAATAGATCAAAAGATTTTCCATGTGAGACATGAAGTAAGAGATAAAAGGATATTCAAAAGAAAATCCAAACAATTTTGTGGGGAGGGGGAAATAGTACTCAAGCATTTGAAAAGAAAACTGATTCTGAATAAAATATGGATGCATTTGCATCTTTCAAAATAACATAAATAGCTCAGGAAGGGAGGAAAAGCTTAAACTTTATTCTGACCTGATAAGGATCAGTTTGGGAAATTCAGCCTGAATGCTACTTTTAATGGTAGAATCTCACTGCTCATTTGGTTTTTTTTCACCAAAATACATTGGGAAGAATAAATACTTTGGAAGCAGCCATTTCACATCTGCGCCTATACAGTGAAGGTATGAGATTTAACAGCATAAGCAACAGCAGAAGTTAGTTCAGATAAAAAAGATATTGTTCCAAGGGTAAGAGCAAGTATGATGGGTAGAAACAAAACTTTACCTGAGGGACACACCTGGAAAGAAAGGAAGCTGTTCTCAGCCTAAATTTTCTAAAGAGGTCAGAAAGAGAAAGAGAAGCACTGTATGCTGTTTCATTTCTTAATACGTCTTTGGTCTCAGGGGCAGATCCAAGTGAATTTAAGAAAGAGAAACCGCAGGCTTCTGGATACAGTATTAGCAAGGAATAAAGAAAACAAGCTTAAAAAGACCTTCAGAAATCAAACAAAACTTTTTTGAGTGTCTTGGACTGCTAATCACTGTCATTATTTTAGTTCCTACAAATATTTTAGTGCTAAGTGGAAAAGTTATAATTTTTCTTTGACTCAGTTGCCCAGCACCACCACAGTAATTGATTGATTTGTATTCATAGATGTGTCCATCAACTTTAATTGAATTACAAGGAAGATGCAATAAAAAATAAACAAAATAAATTCATATAACAAAGTCATGCCATCAGCAGTGCTCAAGCTTTGTGCTTCAAGCTAATTACATTCCGATTATGTAGAGAACACTGCCTAGTACAGTATGGTGTGAAATAACTGTCTATGGCTATCTTATTTCAGCCAGCATAGCAGCTATGTTTCACAAAGAGTGACACTAGAAAGTTAGTCTCCCCTCACTAGTCATTCAATTAATTTTTAAATAATCACTGAATTTGATTAGAAAAAAAAAATAAAAAGTAAAAGATGAATGAAAGATAAAAATGAAAGGGATAAGCCAACATATATTTTCTCTCCCAAACAACTATAAAACTATAGACAGAGATATATGTGATAGCAGATGCAGAACAGTGTGTATCTGTTTTGAGAGTTCCTGACAAAAGCTTTCTTCAAAGCTGAGTGTACATTATTGGTTTTCTTGCAAAATGTTAAGGATAATGTTGTAATAATCCCCAAATTGAGCACTACCAAACTAGAAAAGTCTCCAAATTACATTTCAATTTAGATCCAAATATGGTGTGAGTAGTAAGTGTTAATTTTCTGTGTTTTTCTGTCTTTACTTCTTGTTCTAATAATATGATCTACAGATATCAAACAAAGTTTTTAACATAGACACTAAAATTTGAAGTGTTTCTTAAGTTTTAAAATATGCATGAATTCTTGTTTCCTCTCTTTTCAATACATTAAAAGCTTTGTGTTAAGATTCTTTTTAGTAACTACAAAGAGGTAGAACGTGATACCTAAAATAAAATGCTCCTGTCTTGATAGTGATTCCTTCCTTATCAGATAATAGACAAGAGGAGAATGCCTTTGTGCTTTTTCAGGAGCTCTTTGGAATGGCCACTGAGAACTCAGTTAAAAGAGTCAGCCCTCATGTAAATCCTACTCTAGCAGTGATAAAATGGTCTTGGCTGCTGAAATACAGAAGGAGCCAACCATAACTCCTTTTTTTTTCAGTTTGGATGCTTTCCTGAATAGCAGGTGGATGGCCTCAATCTGCCACACCTGAAATCAGAGGGAACTATCTAATACAAAGGGAATCATCTGATAATAATTTAATTCCAGTTTCCTATGTCTCTTTGCTCTAAAGAAATACATGTATATCTTACCTAATTAGTGATTCTGATCCTGACTGTTTAACATTTTGCTGCATTGTATATGTGCTTATGTGACATAAGCTTTCCCTAATGAGACACCCCTCAAAATAATGTCGGGTTATAATGAGATTCATTCTCTGATGTAAGAGATTGAATCAGCTTTCCAATATTTTAAGCATATTTTTTTCATTCTCCTGCTGAGGAAGAATATCTTTTTCACATCTATTTACTTCAGACCTGGTCTTCAAAAGATGGAGTTTTAGCAGTATTTCTGTCATCCTCTGTGTGAATTAGAAGACAACAAGCTTGACCTTTAGTGGATTTCAGGGCTCAGAGGAAGATTTCTGTGGAATAGTTAGGAGTCAGAAAAAAATCAGATGTCTGAAAGACAGCTGTAACAAAATATAAAAAGAGAAAGGACAAGTTTATAAAGGAATGACAGCAAGTAAAGTATTAAATATATCAAAGCTCTCTTTCTTTCTACTTTTTCTTCATGCATCTCTAGAGCTGTATAAAAATAACACTTTTATATTTTTTTCAAAAACACTTTGACTACTGATTCTTCTTGATGTTTTCATGGTTTAATCATTTTACTTCTTCTGATCAAAAGTGTCTTGGCCCCATTTTTTGTGAGGAATTACTTTCAAATTATTTTTTTACAAATTAAATTTGGCCATATCCCTTTGCAAAATTCATGTGCACTAGAGGAAAAACGATCATTTTCTAGTATATTTGCAACAGTAAACATGTTTACATTAAATTGACTTTTTTTTTTTGCAATAAGAACAGAAGACCAATGCTGAATTTGAGTAATTTTTAATTCATTAGGTATATTTCAGTATTAGAATTGTACAGAGCACTGACAATTTCTAGATATGCACAATTTGAAGGTAAGATGGTCTGTTCAGAGCAGATTGGTTAAGGATTTATTTAATAATACTAAATAATATTTTTTTGTCATGTGAAAAGGGGAGATTTCCTTAACCTTTAGTGTGGGAGATCTCCTCAAGCATTATGTTTGATTTGTCTATTGGTGTCCCAGGAAAGCTGTGCCCCTGTTCCCAACAGCCTGTCAGTGTCCCATGAGGGGAACTCCTCACTGAGCAGTCCTGCTGCTTTGAAGGGTGCTTTGTCTGACTTGTTCAGGGACACACAACAGCATAAGGGAGACCCTTCAGCAGGTCTTCCACTTTATTATTTTTAATTTTAATATTTATTTTAACTTATTTATTTTTATGTTTAATTTCTTTAATATTTATTTTAATATTTATTATTATTTATGATACTCACTGCTGGCAGCTGCTAGCACCCATGAAGGACTCACAACAACTCTTTCAAGAATGACTCCATTATTATAAAATTGTGACACATACACTAGAATATCTCTCTGTTCATTCATTTAGCTGATTTTTCATTGCAAAGTAGATTTCTTTCCTTCATGAGACTGATTAGATTTTTTTTTAACAGGCAAACAAAGTCTCTGAGATAATAACGTTCTCTTCTTGAGCAACTTGATGTAACTCCCTTAAGAGAGTGCCTGGTGGCACCATACAATGCCAGGAGCTCATTACATTCCTACAGTCATTGCAGTGGCAAGCACAGAGTTTGTCAGCAACAAGTACTGAAACCACTTCTAGTAGGAAGGAGTGATTCTGCTTGAGAGTTATGAAAAGCAGTTTTGTGCAAGGAAAGAACAGAAGTTGGACTGGAATCCCTATCAGATCCATGGGAATGCAGTGCTCTCAATGCAATACAGTGCTTCCTACCAAATTGTTCTGAAGTATTTGGTAGAGTTAATGAGTGAAATCTAGCAGTAGTGTGACACTGACAGGTTGTACCCTCTAGAGAGGGCATATCAAAAGTATGTAGAGAAAACACATTTCAGAATACAACAGAGTGTCTCAGAAGAATGCTTCAATGGATTATTTGTATGCTTTAATGTATGGTTAAGACTGTGGCTGAATAATGATCTTTACAAATGTAAAGAGAAACTGAATATAGATAGCTGAGTTTATGAATAGGAAAAAACCCTTGGCACCACTAATGTGTAATGTGTGTGGTCCACTAGAAGAAGGAAGAAATTTATTAATACTCATTTCACTTTCATAAGAGAAATATCAATCCTCTCACATATTCTCATACTTAGAGTTCAATGTCATACACAGTTTTTCAGCTGATATTTTATGTTAACTTAGCACCTTGAGAAATTACTGTTGTTTTAGGAGATTGAGTAAAATGAAGTTTAGCCTTTCATTTTATTGTACAATCTATCTTACATGGGCCACCAAACTCAAACAAAGGAAAATTATTTTCATTTATATAAGCAGACTTTGTGACACTCTGAACATCTTTACCAAATCCTAACATTTTTGTATTGTCTTTACAAAGTGTTTTAGATCACCTCTTGATATTTCTATTTTCTCACAGTTCTGAAAGCTTTCTCAATGTTGTTAAACCTAAATAAATAGCTGAGAGCACAGCAGTTCAAATAAAGGAGAACACAGTTCAGACTGTGTAGGGTTAAAAGCAGTCTACATATAAAAATAATTGGCTGTCTCCTGTAGAAAGTTTTGAATATCTCATACAGTGAGTTCTAAAATAAATATAAATTCTTGACAGACAAAACAACGAACCAAGGTCTGAATACTTGTGTAACTTTTTGTCTGTTCTTATAACCTCAAACATAAGTGATAGACAAGTTTATCCCCTTTGGAATGGATTGATTAACTCTTTGGCTTTTTTCCTTTTGTTCTTTTTCCTCCAAGGGACTGACGACAGGAAATAATTTATTCATTTCCATGCAGGAAGTTTTTTTTTTACTCACAGAACCAGTTAAGAAGACAAATTTATATTAAATCTTTCAAATTGGATGAGACATCAGCAGGGGACAGTACTTAGGTTGGTGTCCTATATTAGTAGGAGTTCCTGTACTCTTGAATTGAGGACCAACCTGGAATAAATCCTAACATGGAGAGCCAGAGAATTCTTTTTTAGATAAACTCAGGATTTATGTCTTTTGTTGTTGACCTCTATTATATGGTTTATACTGTCTCTTTAAAAGATACTCAGTGGCTCATAAATTTCCTTCAGGGAATCTTTGCCCTCATCTTCTTCAAAGACATATCTGTCTGTGCAGAATAGTAAATCCCCTTGGTGAAATATATTGTTAAACTTTATGCTTTAGCATAAAATGACAAAATTCTAATTACCCAATCAGCTTCTGAAAATATGACATCCTATATTTTCAGGTTATATTGATTCATTTAACGTAAAACATTTGCAAAATCTGGTTCTTCTTAGATAATTTAAAATTTTAAACAAAGGCAAAAGACGAAACAAGTCAGAGCAGGATCTCCTGGGATGTAACCTGGATAATGTAGGTATAATTTCAGTCTGGTTTCAACTGGAGACACATTCACATTGGCCATTTACATTGGTCTTTTTTTTTTTCCTTTTCCCACATTCTACAAAAGAGCTTCTTTTTATTGTCTTGCTGCAGTGAATGAATTGGAAATTTCCAGTAAAATATATTTGCATTTAAGGAATAATAATTGAAGATCTACCCATAGTGTAATTAGTGCCTAGAGCTGTTTTCATGGACAGTTTTCTTTTCAAAGAAGGGGTCTAATTAGCTGAATATATATAAGAATTGTTTATGAAGATGCTAAAGGAAAGCAGACATTTCATGGTTTCTAAAGGAGTTTAGAGAGAAATTAGAAAAATAAATAGTGACTGGAATGTGATATTAAATGGATGGCCAAGTAATATTTACTCCTATATTTCTATGATTCTTCTTCTCTTTCATGAGAAAACTATGAGTGTAAGAGCCAAATGATCAGCAGTCCACAGCTTTGTGGTCCCATCCATCTCCTTCTTTTGGAGCATAGCACTTTGGCCAACAGAATGTAATATGATTCCAATAGGATAAATCAATGTTGCTACAAAGCAAAGTTAACAGACGGATAACAATCCCATTTCTCTTAAAAGGAAAGGATGTGACTTTAGAAGAAATCAGTGACTATTTTGGTTTGATTCTGCAAAAAGAAGACTCAGGCTGGTGTTCCAGACTAAGAAATCATATTAAGAATTAGAATTCCAGGTAGAAAAATGCCTCCCAAAATGCTTCTAAAAGCAGTCTTATGGCAAAGGGATAAACTGTGGCACATTGTTTTCATTTGCAGTTTGCTATTATGTCCAGATGCCTGGTCTGACTGGAGAAAACCAGATATTTATCTAGATGGAAAAAGATGTTCTTGCTCTGCAGTCAGTTCATGATGAACTACCTCAGCAATTTTTTCCCTCATAGGAAATTCTTTCCTTCATAAATAGCCTTTTTCCTTCACAGGCAACCTAAAGTTCACTTTTCCTTTTTTTTTAGCATCTTCTATAAGGAACGTATTGTCCTGAATAGGACACAATCAGGCGAGCTTTGCTGGCGCAGTTTCAGAAATAAATTTAGTCCTCAAAATGTCAGGATGAGATGTTCTTGACACAGAAATGGAAATAACACCTGAGGGTAAGAGATGAAATGTCGCCTCTGAAATAAAGCCAGGTAGTTATTTGGTGCACTTATATGCAGGCATCTTTATCTCTCACAAAGGAAAAAGTCCTTTGGAATGAAATCTTCACATGAGCAATGGAATAACAAATTACTAAATAAACAAATAGAAGTATACAGCTTTGGTAACTCTCTGTTCAGTGGAGAGTAAACCATACTCTTTCTAAATTGCAATCTACTAAAAAGACTAATTTCAAACTACTAAAAAATGTTATTAAATTTGGTGCAGCATGTATTTTGATGTCTGCAAATTTCTTTAGAGGGCACCCTGCAAACATAAAGCACACTTAATGGTCACTTCCAATGCAGAGCCACTCCTTTGACTTTGTATATCAGCTGGTGAAAATAGGGGAAAACAACTACAAAATCTAATGAAGTGCATAGAAAAAGTGTTCAACTAGAAAACAAGTCACCAGCCATCTATTCTGCAGGTACTAAATTCCCCACAGTTGAAACCAAACCAAATGAAGATGACAATTCATGAATATAGAATAAGCATATATCTCATAGCAGTACAGTAGAAGTCTAAAATGTAAAAGCACAAAGAAAACAATTTTACTTTGATAAAAGTTAAGAAATACTAATTTTCTGAAGCTTTTCCTCGATGGCATCTGCTGAGGTAGGATGCAAGAGCACAGCTCGTGTTCTTCTAAAGGTAAGTTCTAAGGTCACATATCCTTCTTCAGCAGCCCAGGATTTTCCAGCTCTGGCCCAGCTGCTGGAGCCCCGACTGGTGCCCAGGGACACAATATCTCTGCCCAGGCTGGAGACATGGCTGCCACTTCCTTTGCAGTTTCAACAGTATCAAAGCTGATACAGGGACTCAGTTATGGACACACACAGACCCAGACCCAGATTTACCAAGGACACTGACACGGCTGGTCGCACAGACTGACAGAGAAGAGCTTCAGCTTCCGCTATGGAGAGGGGACAGGGCTTACATCAGCCACAAGCACAGCCAGCCACCTCCCATCCCCTCTTCTTTGCTGTTAGAGACAGCAGTTCACACATGCAGACACACATGCATGCACTCTCTGCTTACAGGCACAAACATTTGTGGAGGTCACAAGTATCATAGTCAGGTTTTATGTTTCTTTGTGTTTGCTCCCCTTGTTCACCAGATTCTCTGAAACTGACAAGGTTCTTAGTGAGATAATACTGAAAAAATAAACAAATCCACACTCTACATATCTTAACAATAATGCATCTAACCAGATTTGTTCTCATCCCCAACTCTCTTTCCATCTCTTGGCCAGTTTTGTGCTTCTGTATGGTTGTGCTTCTTGCTTATTGTTTTCTCCATTTTTTCCACTGAAAATGCCCTTGCCCATTAAGAAAATCTTTGGCTGGATATGCTCAAAGGAACAGCCAGTGTCCTCCCACACACCCTTATGGCACACACAGGTAACAGTGTACAAAATCCATCAGTATGAAATTACAACTAAATACCTAAATGCATGTGCTTTCCTGTATAGTAGACACTACGTAGCTTATCTATTCATTCAGACACCTAGTGGAGAAGAAACAGGCTACTATCAATTTATACCATATTACATTTCTCTCCTGGTTTAAGAAATTAAGCCAATTTCATTACATTTTTCATAGATGGAATTATATTAAACAAAAATTACTGCTATTTCAAAACATGAAACACATGGGATATATCAAAAAGAAATACATGTGCTCACCAGCCCACAACATTGAGGTATTTCAAATTGGATAATCTGGAGTTCACTCTTGCATTCATCATCAATGAAGCAAATCTACTAGATGCCGTACTCCATGAAGATTCCTTTAGTAAATATTAGAAGAAGAAAAATATTCAATAAATTGTTTTTATTTCTTGTGATACAACACTTTCAAGTGCTCTTATTTTTATGGAAAATCTTTCATAAATAACAGAAGAACCAAGGTCAGTTAGCAGTGTGGGTGATCTTCAATTTAAGAGGGAGGGGATTTTCTAAAATCTTTACCTGATTTTACATTAGCTGACATGAGAAGAGGAATTTGTCATGAGGCTTCTTGGTTGTATCAATTTACTAGTATGCATTTCTTACAAAATAATAGAAATAGAAATTATGTCGATCATCCCTTCTTTCTGTGTAACTGTCTGTGCTGACAAGAATCCAGTCAAGATAAATGTTAATTCTCATTCTTTTTCATGTACATTGATACATTCTTTTTTCACAGAATGTCAAACACAGATTTTATTTTTCACCGTTCAGTGCTGTAAATGTTCTGTGAACCACTATTGAAAACTAACAAAGTATTATTAAGTTAGCATCAGATAAAGAGATTTGACACAATTGATCCTGCAGTTCTATTAGCCTTACTCTAATGTTATACTATCACATTTTATCTCCATCCTCCCTCTCCAAATCAAATAATCTAAACCTTTCCATCATTTCACTGCATAAAATTCTTTCCTCCATCCTCCTCACCAATGAAAATTTGATTTGTTATCTAAATTTTGCCTTGTTCTGCAATACCACTTTAAAATATTACTTGCAGTATTTAATGCATGGATGAATTACTGAAATAATAAGGAAACTGTAGCATTTTCTGTATTACAGTATGACATTTGTCTCTTTTTTAACAGTGTCAACATCCTGTTCATGCTTTCAATCAATGTTGTTTGCTCAATAGGGTTTTTCAATGGCCTATTGTGGTGCCTCCATTTTCCCTCTGAAGGATACAATCCCATCATTATGTCTGAATGATTTAACTTGTTAGTGCCAATGTGCAGCTACTGCTGGCTCCTGTTATTGTAAGTGACCTCTTTCAGTGCAGAGCAATTAATTTATTTGTAAAGCATATTTTATTCAATTTCACCATGTTCTTTGAATAGAGGCTCTATGCACCAAAAATTATTTACAGCATTGATGCTTAGCCATTATAATATGTCAATTTACAATTAAAAAAAAATCAAATTTGTTAATACTAAGATTTTTAAACATAAAATTACAGGCTTAGAGAGGCAATTGTAAATCTGTTTTAATTTAGTTTTCTCACCACGCCAAAGAGCAAAATTGAGCCAAACAAATAAAAGTACTTACATGAACACACAACTTTTAATTCTGTCATGAATATTTAGGCATAATAGACATGCATAATTCTACTTTATATTTGGTAACCAATTAATTTTTCTACATACAAATGAAAGTGAGACAATCCATTAAGGCAGTAACAAGAAATATGTATGTCTTTTTTGACTGTCCTCCTTTACCACGGATGAAATGTAAAGTATTTTATGTTCTCTCTAGCTTACAAAAGTCTCATCTATATTTTAAAAATAAACATTAAGAATCATTAAAAACCTTTCTGATTTATGTCAGGGCATTAAAATTGAAATTCATCTGATGTATTAATTGAGAGTATGGTGACTAAAATTGTAATAATTTTAAGATTGACCAACTACTTTCTATTCTTTTGTGCAAGTCCTACTTAAATGCATAAGGTGTGTTCAATTCAGCTACAATCAAGTATGAGAGTGAATTAGTAGTTCCTAAAGAAAATTTTTTAAAGTAGTTGAATTTTTTTATAATTTTAAAACAGAGAATATAACAATCACTTACAATCAAAATAACCTGCATGAAAGGCTATTTTTCAATAAGTCTCACGAACCTATTCAGTTTCATCTTTGCAATATTTCAAACAGCTATACCTAAAGTTAAATTAATGATTGCTTTGATTAAATTAGTAAATTTCACCCCAATTAATCTGTATTTGAAACATAAATCTGCCAAAAGCTTTTTTAAATTGCTATAGGAATTGAGAATCCCATTTAGATGAAGATTCTGCTATATGCTAAACAAAGAATTTAAATGGATTCATTTTGATTCATGCTTTAGGTTTATGTGAGAAAGAAAGATCCAGCTTAAATGTATCAACACTTATTTAAGAATTTATTGTATTTTATTAAATTAAATTTTATTTTAATAAATTTTATGAAATTTATTGTATTTTATTAAATTAAATATCTTATTAAATTAAATTGGTATCTTTAACAGATTCTCAATTTAAATTATGATTGATGAAATATTAGGACATAAAAACACAAGATTATCAATTTTGCAGGAGACCTTCAGGATCAACTAGTCCAACCATCAATTCAGCACCACCATAACCACCCCTAAATGATATCCCCATGTGCTGCATCCAGACATCTCTCAATCACTTCCAGTGACTCCACCACCTCCCAGGGCAATTTATTGAAATGCCTGACCATTTCTTCAGTGATTTTTTTTTCTAATATCTAATCTAAACCTTCCCTGGTGCATCTTCAGACCATTTACTCTCATTCTCATTCTCATTCTCATTCTCATTCACTTAAGACATGGCAGAAGAGACCAACTCTCTATAACTACCTCCTTTCAGGTAGTCGTAGAGAGCATGAGGCCCCCTCAGAGCCTCCTCTTTTCCACACTAGACAATCCCAGCTCACTCAATCCCTCCTCATAAGACATGATTTCTGGACCCTTCACCAGCTCTGTTGCCCTTCTCAGGACACGCTCCAGTACCTTAATGTCCTTGTAGTGAGGGTGCAAAACTGAACATGCATTTCAGTGAGACCTCACTGGTGCTGAGTTCAGGGGGATAATCACTTCCCTAATCCTGCTGGCCACATTATTCTTGATGCAGGCCAAGATGCCATTGGCCTTCTTGGCCACCTGGGAGGGTTCAGAAAGCAGTCAATAGGCACCCCCAAGTCCCTTTCAGCTGAGCAGCTCTCAAACCACTCTTCCCCAAGCCTGTAGTGCTGCCTGGGGTTGGTCCGACCTATGTGAAGGACCCAGAACTTCGCCCTGAACTTCATGCAGTTGATCCAGCCTGTCAAGATCCCTCTGAAGAGCCTTGCAGATCAACACTCTCAGCAAAGTTGGTGTCACCTGAAAACTTATTGGGATCTTGCTGTTAGATTCTTTTTCAATGATTTGAGCTTACTCATTTAAATCATGAATAAAGGTGTTAAACAGGACCAGCCCCAGTACTGAGCCCTGTGGAGCAGTACCAGTGTTCCACTGGCTGCTTATTGGATTCAGCTCCATTCACCACCACTCTCTGGGCTCGGCCAGACAGACACGTTTTCGTGCCGCAAGGGGTTCACACATCTAAGCATGAGCAGACAGTTACTCCATAATAATGCCATGGCAGACAGTTGTCAGACTGTTTCCTGATGTCTGGACAGACACCATCCACTGCCTTTCCCTCATGTCATAATCTTTACCTTACCATCTCTCGTAACCTTAAATCTCTATCTGTTCCTAACTGCATTGGCATGTAGCATGCTGAGGAAAAATTTGCCTCCTTCCATTCCCTTGCTGGAAAAAACTGTACAAACCAGCCTCCAAAATTTACTTTACTTTTGAAACTCAGAAACAAAACCCTAAATACATGCTACATATTTTAATTTTTCTCTTTATATGAGCAAAATTAGATATCCAAGTTTCAAAGCAGTGATATCTTTCTCTGCCCAACCCAGAGGTCTCAGAATCCATTTCAATTCTTTTTTATTTTTTTCTTAGTTTTATGCTAAAAAAAAAAAATATTCATAGCCTATGCTTCCTGAATTTCTGGCCATTGTCTCTACAGGACCTATAAGGACCTAAATACTTACAGACAAATTCAAAGTTGTTCCATCTGATTAATCATGTCTGGCCATCTGTAAATCATACTGGCAATTCTTACAAAATTAACACAAGAGAACACATCTTTTGCTGCAATTTTCAAGACAAATTGTCCTAGTTTTTATATAGTCCCCAAACTATATGTGTAGTTGGTTGTGGTTCCAGTACAGCCTTCAGTCTTCAGCGCCATCTGTGCTGTGACTTTCCAGTCTGGTTTGTGCTTTTAGCCTGTCAGCCTCAGAGGAGAGGAGAGGTAGTGCATAAAGAACAGTGTAAGACCTCAGATGTAATTAACTTTTTGAGTACCAAAGCCTGGAAGGCTAATGAAGACTGTTCTTACACATTTAACTTTCTTTCAAGATAGAAGTATCTTCTTTGCAGAAATAATAATTACACAGAATTTTCATTAACAATTGCTGGCTCTCTGAGATTCTTGATCAGAGTCTGGACTGTTGCAAAGTAGCAGAAGTATCCAGATTTCAGTGCTATGTTATCAGACTTATTCTGGCAAGTGTGGAGCAAGACTGCTATTTCTTTAATGCAGCTAGGAATGGCATTGTCATACATATTAAATTAAGTCATTTTCCCTCAAAATGACCTTGTGTGAATACAATATTGGAAAATATCCATATTTCAATTGCAATACTGTTAAATGGCACTATGGATGAGCAAAAGGCCATATGGGAGATGGCAAAAAGGACAGAACAAATACGCCAGGTATTGAACTTGTCTCTGAAGGTAGCAAAAAGATAACTAATTATTTGAGACATTTAAAGGTACACAGGCTGAGGATGGTGTCATATCAGGTAGGAAACAATTTGGCATTTGGTAGAGAGACAAGATAAAAGTGCTAACAGATTGATTTCATTTTTTAGTTTTAAGATTGGATATGAGTATTTTTCAAGATACTGACAAATATACGGCATTCAAAAATACATTTAAAGAAAACAACTGAAGAAAGCAAAGCACTAACTACAGCAGTTTTGTGTTAAGTGTAAAGGTATTTAGCAGAAAATAACCCCCCCCTTGGATTCCAGCTGATTTTCTAAGATAAGAAAGGCTGGGTGTGGCTGAGGTTGAGTTTTGATTATAGCTAATTAAGCACTCTAAGTCTGGTTGAGTTCAAACCAACCCATTACTGTGGGCATCATGTTTGTATTCAATACAGTAGACTTAATTGAAACAATAGAAAACCAGGTTGAGGTTTGCCCATGATAAATGCACTAACTGCAGAGTATTAGTATGTATTGGTATGTGCTGGGAGAGAAAGCATAATTAGAGTAATCTAGTAACAAGATAGATAGATATGTGTATATAAATAAATTAATATTCCCATGTATGTTCCTGTGGGAATTTTGAAAGAATTTTGAATGAGTTAGAGATGGGACTTCTGAGTTGCTTTGGATGATATGATTTATTTTTCTTATCATCTGCATAGGCAGGAAGGGTGAGTTTGGCTCACATCTTCACCACATGGTCAGAAGATCCCAAGACCCTTAGTTACAAGACTTTTTAAGGATTTGTTAACTAATAAAACACTGCCAACAAGAATATTTATGCTTTTGACCTAATCCTTTAATATTTTGTCTTATGGACCTATGCTACAGTGTAAGCTTTCTTAGCTAATCATTATATGACACATAAACTTACAGTACTACTCATTAAAACTCTAAACTTTTTTCTGCTTAGCATAACATGTCTCTGCTTTAAACTAGAAATCCACATATTCGCTTCTAGCACTTCAGTGCTAGTTTAGAAGCCTTTTCTGAGGTTTCAGGTTAAATCCTGTGTTTAATTCTAAGTCTTGGTGTACAGGCTCAAAGTTCTGAGGATTCCGTGCATTTCAGGTTCCAACATGTTCTAACCCAGCTGGATGTTCAAAGCTCACCTAAAGGGAACCCTCCAAGGGAAAGAGAAGAGACTCAGTCTACTGACTGCTCACAGAGGACAGAGGTGTTCTCCTCCAACTTTTTCTGAAGCTCCTCTTTTGCTATAAATATTGGGTTCAAGGAGAGGGAACAATCACATGCTGGTGGGGCTTGGTAATTTTGTTCATACATGCATTATAGGTCCCATGTTCTCCTTCATTTTTATCGCAAGGGCTGAATAATTTAGTATGCTACTGGGGCTTAATGAAAGTCTCAGTCAAAACTTATAGTTAACAAAGGTGGTCAAATAAACAGTTTGGTCCTTCTAGTACTGAGAAGGCAGTAAAGGCTCTCTATCCTTCATCAGTGGGCCTTTTTACGCATCCTCACCTCCTTAATGAAGCATATTCATAACATGGCTTGTTTTTCAGGGTGAAGGGAACAGGGCTGTTGGCTGGTTCTTATGTGCCTCACTGGAACATCAGGCTGTGATACCTCAGCTTCTCTTCAGACATCATTCCATTGTTAGGCCTTGCCTGAGACAAGTGCAAGATAAGTAAGGGGTCCAGTTTATGTTTTTCTCAACCAGCCCCATCAATATTTCACTATCTTAAAACAACACTCTACAATTCTGACCATTTACCTGAAGGGGTAAGACTTTGCAATGGTAGAACCAAACATAAACATACCTGGTGTTACTGTTTTGCTTGAGATGGCTTTTTAGATGTAGTAAAATCACTTTTGGTGAAAGGCCCAAAGATTTATCTACTGTAATGTGAACATCTTAGATAAGGGAAACTGCTTTTTAAAAGCCTTTCTTCAGAGATACAGTTTCACTGTAGTTTGTTGCCATTATAGTGCAAGGATTCCATATTGCTAGAATTTTGAGGCGTCTTGTAGGCAGTTCCTCTAAACACTGACTCTTCCTTCTCTCAGCAGCCAACTAACTCCAGCTCCCCTCAGCCAACCAATCCACTCTTTTATAACACTCTTCTTTATTGGCTACAGGTGTGGCCTGTTAAAATCAGGCCTGCTCCCAATCTCTAATAACTGGCTCAGCTGCAACTCTTTAGGGGGTAAGATTATTTTCTATACTATCTTTATTTACTTATGTTCTATCCCCCTACAGTATTTGTCTGAAATAAAGTGAAACTTTCCAACAATGAATATAAAAGTTTTTGTGAGACATTTATATGTGAAGATAGATATAAGCCAGTTTATAATAATCAATAAATGCTTCCATTACTTTTTTTGCAAGTACAATTCTTGGGGTTTTGCTTTAAGGGTCACTGAATTTAGACTGGTTCACACAAGGGTGAGAACAGATTAGACTGGAATTTTCCTTGCCATCACAAGGCTGAAACGTACCAACTCAGTTGTTTTAGTTTCAAAAGTACAAGTGGAGAAGACTCATATCTTGCGTTCTGTCTAGTGGTTAGAGACTGAAGAATAGGAAGATTTTTCTGAAATTCTCACTTACTGAGAATTATGGGCAATGCAGGTATTTCTTTTGTGAATTCTACAGCCAAGAGATTTTTATCCAAAGGTGTCCTTCTCTTCCTCTGCTAAGCATGAACTTCCATGAAACAAACTCCACAAGGAAGAGAGGCATTTCTTCTGTCACTGGTCTCCCAACCTCCTATATAAGGTTATATTTGTTATTTATTCATGTGGTTTCACTTAATGTGTAAAAGTTGTGCAAACCTCACAAAACTCAAAACCAATCCCATAAAATAAACATTTTCTCTACACAAAACAGAGGTTCATTTTTTGAGCTATCTGGATCTCTTTCCATAGAACTGGTCTGTTTTGTAGATAGGAAGCCTCTAATATTGTTGCCGTGCTGGAATTGGAGTTTAAAACTCCATAATGTAATATCAAAATGCAGTGGTATAAATGTGGCCATACATTGTCCCTTTATTCACAAGGTCCTTCTCACTACATAGCTAAGCAGTAAAATGAAAATATTTTTCACTTTCTTCCCTAAGCTTCTGTGAAATTGACCTTTGTTTTAGATAATACAGATTAAAAGTACTCTTCCCAGTTTTACACAGTTGATTTTCAAAATCCTCAAAATAATAAAAAATTTAGTTATCAGCTTCTGGATCTGCAATAAGAGAGGAAAAAAGTTGGGGGTTTTTCAGTATTTTTCAACATTTACATTCGTGACACATCTTACCATGCAATGGAAATTCAACAATAATTCCATGATCCCCATGCGTTTGAAATAGAATGTACTTATTCAAGATTAGATCCTGTACTTCTGGAGAGCATTTATCTTATCTGAATCTGAAGAGGTTAGATTTGCTGTGAAGACTGAATAATTCATCTATTTCATGGATCATTGAAAACCAATTAAGTTGATTATTCAGATTATTTTAGAATATTTTAACTCTTTTTTTTTCTAATGCTTTGCTCACTAAAAAGTTGTAAATAGCTTTCATCTGTAAATGGGCATGTGGCATTATTTGAAGGGAAAAACTCAAAAAGGTTATGATAAAGATTTTTTTTAAACCAAATGAGATTCTATATAATTTTTGAAACACAAAAATATGAAGGACTAGAGATGAAAGAGTTGTTTGTCAGAAGTTGTTTGTATGTCTTTGAACAGTTAGAAGAAAATCATAGTGGAGAACATGCAACAAAAATAATATGATTAGCAGAATGATTTCTTTTCCCCTGAATATCACCATCAAAGCAATCTGTTGTTTTTTTAGAAAAAAACATGTACAGATGGAAGAAGTCACATGGAACATCTATTTTCTAAGCACCCACTCAAAAAATAACAAGAATGTACCATGAAAATAAGTCACTAAAATTCCAAAATAGTAGTGAGAGTATAAAAGGGCTAATGAGAAATAAACAAGTGCATGAAAATTCAAGGATATAAAACGGTTCCTAAGAAAATCACATACTATCCTGTGCATTTCACTGAATATGAGAACTCTAGCATCTAGTACCACCTAACTGCAATAGAGAAAAAGCAGCAGAATTATATCAAGGGCAACTTTCTGAACTTGGTAATACCATGCCTTGACACTACCCCACCACAATGCAGGGTATGTGAGAGCTTTTGGGTCTAAATGTGTCTTGTTTGAGTCTAAAGTCAATTATTCTTCCTTATCTATGCTTGTTCCTCAAGTACCTCCATCTGCTCTTTCCAGATTCCAGTCCCCACTCAGGGCTGTAATTAAAGCTATTTCACTTTGTGCTTTAACCTCTCAGTGTGCTCAATCATTAGTGGAAACATCATCACTAGCAAGTCCATGAAGCCTGTGATCATCTCCTGTGATAGATTCTCAGCAGCAGTAGGTTTTCTTCTAAGCAATTTCTAAATATCTTCTGCACATCTTGGCATGCAATCATAAATAGCCAACACAAATAGGTATAGTGATCATCTGTTTTTCTCATACTATTCCTCTGTTATCCTGGAAGACATCATCCACACTGATACCATATTGAATCTATCTGATTTCCATTTCAAGGAAGAGATTTTTTACATCCAAATCTTTTCAAGATTTACATGGACATTAGCTCAAGGACAGCTCTTGTGTATGGAGCATGATGTACTAAAAAGACATACTAAAGTGAATGCACATTCTTGTCCTAAAATCCCAGGGAACACATCCAAGGGGTGAAACAGGTAGTGATTATATGATATGTCTAAACAAGGTGAAGAACTGGGGCTGGTATCTTTAAAGTATTTGGAGGAACTGGCTCTACTCTTTTCTTGCTTGTAGCAGACGTCTGTGCCTCCTCCCTCTATTCCTTGTTTTGTTTAATCTTAAAAATATATTTTTTATGCTTGGTCTGAGACTTATTTGCTCTCTCTCTGTTGTCCATGCTTGTCTTGAGGACGAATTACTAGCCTTTGATTTAAAAGAAAGTTAATATGTTTTCTTATGACAGCGTTTTCTCATCCATAGTTCCAGGATAATTTAGTTAAACCTGCTGCATTTCTATAAAGTCCTTTAACTCGACCAGTATGAACATTTTGACAGAGTAATAATGCCCTCTAGAAAATACCCCACCAGAAGATGACAGGTAACATGTTGAGGCAAGGTTTTACTTCTCACAAAAGTCAAGAAGTGACTATAATTTCTCTTCAGCCTATGATACCCAGGGTGCATGGTGCTATCTGACTCCAGATCTTGATTTCCAACACCAGTAGCAACACAGATAAGGGGCGTTACATTATGAAGTTTTTCCATTTTCTCAATGTATTTGCCTGAAACTCAGCAAGAAGGCATGGAAAGTCTGTTGCAAATGAAAGCAGAAATATCTGGCTAGATTATAAACTTCCAAAAATGTATCAGCAGAGACTCAGTGAACTGCAACAGAAAACACCCTGAGGCTCTGTCTCATTGAACATAGTCTATTCTAGGACTACAGGAACTCTTTTTGTATCAGTCATTAAGAGATGAAGGTCTCTGAAGAGGCCAGGACATTAATATAGAAATTAAGACTAGGAGTGAGGGACACAAAGGGTCACTAATGTATCTAGTTAGAAAAACAGAGTTAGACACAGGGCCCAGATTTGGCAAACGTAATAGGATAGAAAAGCCACAGGAAAGAATAGGAGGGTGAAGTCATGAAGATAATGTGAAATCTGAGATGTAGCTTTCTGGTTGGATAGCTTCTGTATCAATTCTGGGGAACTCTTCCTCATCCAAGTTCAAGACAAGCGTTTTTTAGGATTATATTTTTTTTAGAATACCATTGCATTCTTGGTTCATGTAATCCAATTCTTTTTCCATTGTCTGCACAAAGATTATCAATTTTTCGATTTTACATTTTTCTACTTCTTGACATTTATTTTCTATATTTATGCTGCTTTTCATAATTTAATTAATTTGCTCTTGTTTGTGATCTTGAATCCTAAATAATTTCATGAAGAAATTGTCCCCAAATTAATCTTAAATTGAGCAAATCTTCTTTCAAATCAATTTTAAGATAAGCTGTATAAATTTTTATAATTAAGCTGTTATCCATAACTATTCTGAAGTTTTATTTCAAGACCTGTTACACAGGTGTAAGTAGTTTCATCAAGCTGAGCTAGACACCTGTAAAGCCTTAAATATAGCTTTCAACTTTCACTTCTGAAATTTCTTACCTATTTGTTTTAAAGATTTCTGAGACACCAGAAATAACTTAAAAAACTCAATATCTTCCTTCAAAGTTACTTGAATTATCTGGTTTGTATTTCATGGCTACCCTTGGCACAACTTATGAGCTTCACTTACACAGGCAGGCTAAGGGACAATAGGCTTCCGTGGCAGAATATTTTGCTTTGCCACACAAATGGATTAAAATTTTCATATTCAAGACAATTATGTTAGTTGTTAGTTGATTCTTTCTTTTATTTGTTTTGTTTTAGTTCTTTCTGTCCCAGATAAAGTCATGGGCCTTGTTGTCAGGAGGCAAATGTTACTCTGAAAAAGATGATATGAGGTCTTGACAGTCTGTTGATCCAAAGAAAATGATCCTGTGCCTTTGAGAGTTATGAAGGGTTTTTTCAAATAGCACCGGCAAACCTGCATTGTTGTAGGACCTCTGGGATTCTATCTGCACCTGTCCCCTCAAAGTCTCATTAACATAACTAAAACTACAATTTATTCAGTTCTTCTCAGGTTATTTCACAGGAGCTTATTATGTGCCTTTCCCCTCGGAGCTCTAATTCACCCATTCCGTTCATCAGAGATGCAACACTGAGAAGGGCCCAATCACATACCACCACAAATTGCTTAAGTACTTCTAGAAAAGAGGATGTCCTTTGAATTTGTTTAAAATAACATGGATTGATTACTGTCTCAGAGAATTTCTCAAATATTTATGACGACTTTTTTTTTTTTTCTCTATCACTACAATATAAATAAAGCGCTCATTAGGAGATACTGTGATTTACTTGCAGGCATGTGGATAATAATCAGATACAGTATTTTCTTTTCCTATTAATTTTTTGGTTCAAAGCTGTAAAAAGTAACCTCAAGCAACATATTGGTCTCACAATTAAACAGCCTTATGCTGGTTGTGTGCGTTAAATAACAGCTTTATACTTAGAAGAGTGTTTTTTACTCATAAAGGGTTCTGTTGCCCTTTTGATTAATATGAATCACTTTCTGTGATATTGTTATATTTTATGAACAGGGACCAATTTGTTCACCTTTATGAAGGATTGTGCTTTACTTATATCCTCAAAGCTGTGCTCAGATGCCCCTGAAGTGATGCCCAGCCCTTTAACTGCATGCACAATAGGAACACGTGCGATGCAAAATCTCAGAGAACCAAACACTAATCTTGAGTGCCAAGCTGACCACAAGCTGTTCAGCTTGGGAGACTCTGCTTTGCTATGAAATTTAGTTTCTCTAAAACCAGTCTGGTATGGAAGTAAAAGCTCAATACAAGCTCAATACAGTGTCAGCATGAATTTGTTTGGGACGCTTGGTGTCAGAGCTGGGCATCTAATACACCTTTTATTTAGCATAATGAATAAGAGTATTAGTGTTTGTAAATATACTTGTGTTACAGTGAAAAAAGGAAGGAAGTGGCGGAAGGAAGTGGCGGAAGGAAGGAAGTGGCGGAAGGAAGTGGCGGAAGGAAGGAAGGAAGTGGCGGAAGGAAGGAAGGAAGTGGCGGAAGGAAGTGGCAGAAGGAAGTGGCGGAAGGAAGTGGCGGAAGGAAGTGGCGGAAGGAAGGAAGGAAGTGGCGGAAGGAAGGAAGGAAGTGGCGGAAGGAAGGAAGTGGCGGAAGGAAGTGGCAGAAGGAAGTGGCGGAAGGAAGGAAGGAAGGAAGTGGCGGAAGGAAGTGGCGGAAGGAAGTGGCGGAAGGAAGGAAGTGGCGGAAGGAAGTGGCGGAAGGAAGGAAGGAAGGAAGGAAGGAAGGAAGGAAGGAAGGAAGTGGCAGAAGGAAGGAAGTGGCGGAAGGAAGTGGCGGAAGGAAGTGGCGGAAGGAAGGAAGTGGCGGAAGGAAGGAAGTGGCGGAAGGAAGTGGCGGAAGGAAGGAAGGAAGGAAGGAAGGAAGGAAGGAAGGAAGGAAGTGGCGGAAGGAAGTGGCGGAAGGAAGTGGCGGAAGGAAGTGGCGGAAGGAAGTGGCGGAAGGAAGTGGCGGAAGGAAGTGGCGGAAGGAAGGAAGGAAGGAAGGAAGGAAGGAAGGAAGGAAGGAAGGAAGGAAGGAAGGAAGGAAGGAAGGAAGGAAGGAAGGAAGGAAGGAAGTGGCGGAAGGAAGTGGCGGAAGGAAGGAAGTGGCGGAAGGAAGTGGCGGAAGGAAGTGGCGGAAGGAAGTGGCGGAAGGAAGGAAGGAAGGAAGGAAGGAAGGAAGGAAGGAAGGAAGGAAGGAAGGAAGGAAGGAAGGAAGGAAGGAAAATATTTTTGTAGATGTGTTTAACCTGTGATCCTCCAGGTAGAGAAAGGAATTGAAACTTTTGACTATTAATAGAGACTCAAGTATTTCCTTTAGATGTGTAAAACAGTACACGGAACTTTGGTTGTCTTCCAGCTTTCAATAAACTGAGAGTGGTTTCTTTATGCCAGTTGGCTACTTATCAGCCATTATTGCTCCACTGAAAATACTTCAAATGGGAGACATACACATCTATGGGCTGTCTTAAAATCCACCTTTATATGAAGTGTTTTTACAGATTTTTGTCCATGTTTCCTAACACAGATTAAGATCAGATTAGGAAAACATGCTATATTCTTTCTTTTCAGCTCAGAGAGGGGACCACACTCATGCTACAATGTTTGTCTTAAAGTTTCATTTTTCTCTAATGTATTTATTCCCACTGTTTACTGATTTTAGGTACATAATGCTTTGCCTTTTTTTGATAGAAGTTTGCTAAATTACATACAACAAGTGTTTTTATCCATTAAGATTTGTTTTCAAAGTTAATTTGTTGTTATTTTGGATTTTTTTCTTTTCTTTTCTATTTCTTCTGTTTATATCTAGACATGTTTCAAACCTGTTAAGCAAGTGTGTTAAGTTTGATTAAAATTCTGGAAACTTCTTGTGTTATTTCAAATTATTTGTCTTTTCTTTCTTTCCTTTCCAGTGTCTTTAGTATTTCCTTTTTGAATAGGGCCACTTGGGATACACGATGTGCTTGAGTTTCTTTCAAAGTTTTACAGAAATACTGTGGACAAGGTCTATAAGTCCAGGTGAATTCCACCACCACTTTCAGACTCCTGGTCTCTATGTATGCTTTACTGTCTGGTTTCTGGGTTTGCATGGAATTTCTGTAATGCAGCTAGGATGACTACAAAGGATCCCAATCTGGGGAATCAGAACAACAAGGACTCTCATAACACAACATGTTTTCAAATCAGATCAGTTTGTGCATACTGTAAAGAAATTGAGACCATCCTCCATTGTTCTCTCTATATATAAAGAAGGAAGGTTCATCAAGCTGTTACTATGAAAAAACTTCCTCGTGCATGGTATTTACTGATTAGACATATATAGAATTTGCAAGCTCAACTTGTATCTTAGAATTTTGATAGTGAAGGCACTAGAATTCTCTGCCTGTTCTCTTTCCTCCTGTGTGTACACTTTTTATTCATTAGCCCTAGCTGGATTACAATACCTTTATTTCAGTTTTAAAATAGGCATTTCATTAGAAAGACAGAGAGATGTGATTTTTTATATAAGTATATTGTATGTTTGTACTTGTTCTCTGGACATAAAACAGAAGTCATAAAACCAAACAAATAAATAAAACAAAAATATCCCCAAACAACAAAACTCCAAATCCACATTTCAATGGAAGATTTAGAAAATACTTTTCTACTGCATTGGTCTATCAGTGTTTATATTTTGTACAAATAATTTTACTTCCAACGCAGACTTCAGCATTTAATGGTGTATTTTTGCAGACTCTGATACAGCTGGAAATCAAAAAATGAATGCCAATCTTTTAAGTTCCAGTTCCTTTCTTCTGTTTTTTTTTTTGTTGGGGTTTCTTTTCTCAGATGAGTTCTGTCTAATATCTGCCTGAATAAGCCTGACTGATGTGGTTTTACTTACAGTTCTAAAATTATGCTGGACTAGAGTGAACAAGGAATTTAAGTGTTTAGAAAAAATAGTGCACCCTTGACAATGTGTGTTGTGGCAAGCTAACAATTTAAGTGTTAACATAACTCAGTTTCTAGTCCAAGATTTTTTTCCTCTCTTGTCAGGAAATCCTAATGAAGGAGCAGTAGAAAAAATATCTTTGCCTAGGATTTTGTAGTGCAAACAAGACAATGTACCAAACTCTCCTCTATCTGAACCAAGTTATTTATTACTATAATGCCAAGAAGGGCTAAAGAAATCACACTGGATGGGGATGCTTTCCATTATTGCTTCTTTCTATCAGACATCTTCTGTTAGATTTAATAGAATCTTCTCCAAGAGCAATTTGCCAACCAGAAAATTGTGTTACAATTTAGTAAATGTTGCTCTTCCTCAGTTCATTCATTTTCTAACCTTCTTGATGCATTATTTTAGATACCTTAATTACATTTGCAGGAATCCTAGAACGGTGAATAAGAGAAATTGAAAATTTTTCCTTTATTCCTATCATTCACTGAAGCCAAATTGCTAGCAAGATAGAACTCTATGTAAAAGTTACTATTTAACACTGGTGTGGTCTTTTATTCAATGATAAATGTTGCTCTATATTTTTTCCCAGCTGGCTTTTACACTACCATATAGAATCTGTAATTTTTGCACTACCCCACATGTCAAAATATCCCCATGCCACAAAGAATCCCCCAGCCTGCCACAAGGGTTCATGATGAAATGGCGTTGACTATTTCAGAGCCTGTGCATGGCTCGTTTCACTCACCATATCTCAAGTGGTAACTACACTGTCAAAAGCATCGTTTAAACTGTTTTTCTACATATTTCTTATTCAAAAAGAAGTTTTCCTGTAACATGGGGAAATTATTTTAAAGAAGCACTGACAATATTAATGTACCTACCCCAAGGGATGGTTGTCATGCAGGGTCTTTAGCTGTCTCCCTGGTGTCAGGCACGGTGATCCTTCTCTCAGTCCCCTGGGGAGTCAGTGGTCTGAGAAGATGAGATATGGGAAAGAATGAAGGGCTGTCTTTGCCAATTTGCAAGTCAGAATTAATTGAATTCTACTCCCCTTATTCTATGAAGAAAGAGCAGAAGACTGGCATTTAGAAGGTAAAGTCCTCATGGCACCAGCCTCTTGTCTTCCTGTAAAATGCTGAGCATGTGTTCTAATATGTGCAGCTATACAAATTATTAAATTGAATTGAAAATGTAGGAAAGAATTAACTTCCTCAATCTCTTTATTTACTTGTCATTTAATTTTATATCTTTAATTGGCTTAAAGGAATTGATGAAGTATTTGATTAGAGGAGTTTGCAATTCAGCAGCTTTATAAAGCCGGAAGAAATAAATAATTAGCTTTGAGGAGCAGGCAGTTCTAAATGCAGGAGCAAGATGTCAATGTAACCTCATCATTATTTGGCACTCATGACTATTGCAAGGAACTTGCTAACTTGCCAGCAGGCTTGAAGCCCTCCCTTTTGTTGTTCATAAGTGTGAAGGGACAAGAGAATATATCTGGACTGGAAATAATTTCAGAAAGTTCCATTATACACATTGTCATCTGCACTCTGGTGGTCTGCCCAAAGAATCTGTGGACCAGTTAATCCAGTTCAGAGCTGGAATAATTCTAAACACTGAATACAATGCTCCTCTGTAACTAAACAGCTCATTTTTGATCCAACAGAGTCAAGGAAAATGCTCCATGGCAATGGAGGTGCTCATTATGGGGAAATGTTCCTGCCTTGTTTGTTGGAAAATCAAACCTTGTACAATAAGACCATGTACTTCTTTAATTATTAATTTTCATTACACAAGTTTGATCTCATAATTTCTACTACTAGGGTTTTCTAATTGGTAAATACATATATAGTAGCACTATCGGCAGCAATATAATTTTTAAAGGCAAGGTTTTTGGTTTTCAAATGTCCTCTACATATTTTGACTTTATATTGAGAGGAAGAAAGTATCTTGAAAGAGATGAGCAATAATATGATTCCACTTGTTTTCAGTAATGCTTTCATAAGCACAGTAATAACACCTGTCAGTATAACTAGGTTTTGTCAAGTACTATCATAAATTGTAAGCCTAATACATTCACAGATTTTTTGGTTTTATTTTAATTAGTTAGGGTGGTTGGGGCTTTTTGTATACATGTTTTATTTATCAAGAATTATTAAATATGATGTCTAAACTGATGGGGAACCAATCAAAGCTTTTTTTAAATTTATATAAATCAAAGCTGTGATATATAAAAAATTAGATTGTTTTTTAGCTGCCAAAAATGCTAGCAAAAACAAAGCAGTACTTTTACTGAAGTGGTTTTGCAGTTATTATAAAACATAGTCTGGGAAATTAGAATGTAGCAGCATTTTTGGGTGGTTTGTCTGGAATTGAGGCATCTAGAAATATTAAGTAGTGCTTTTCATTTAGGCAAAGGGCAAGGACTAATTTGCATTCTTCAATGGCTCTTCCTAGGAGCAGATCAACAAAGCAGTGTTGGCTTCAGTCCTGAGGATTCTGGCTGATGGCCTCACTTCCCTGGCTGCATGGAGTGTGACTCATGCATTTGCAAAGTGTATGAGGGATAAAGGGATTCATCCTGCACCCATTGACTTCAGTGGGACAGTATCAAACACAAAGACCCATTGAAACTCAATGGGACTTAGAATCCTAAGTAGGGCTGTACAAGAAACTGATTCTTTCGTTGTGCCACTGAATTTTTTAATTAGGAATAAAAGAGGAAAAAGTGGGATAATCAGAAACATATCTGTGCTAATTTTCAGAGAAATATCAAAGATTAAACAAAGCACTGCATATTCCCTGAACACAATTCTCATTGTATAAGGGGAAAGAAAGCCATTATTTCTTAGTAATTTAAAAAGTTTCAAACAAAAAAAATATGTTAAAAAGATAAATATTTAACTTTGACCATGTCAGTACGAAACCCTCAATTATTTGTTTTTACTGAATATGTTGATGAATTGTTTCAATCCCTCCAGTTTTTATATTTTGAAAATAAATAGTTTACAGAAGAATGTATTATAAACTCTTCATTCTAAATTACATTATCAAATTGGGATATACAGATTTGTTTCCTTAGTGGAGATAACTTGATTTGAGGTGAGTGTTTGTACTTCTTTCACTGTAGTCTCTTCCCTTAGAGATTCCTGTTCTTATCACTACTGACTTCCAAAGATGTTTTTAGCATGCATAGACTTTTTTCTTAACTAAAACCCCAGGCTGTTAGTTGTGCTTATTCAGGGTCTTTTCAGATAAAATGGATCAGTCCAGTCGATGCAACAAACAAGATGGAAGAACCCAGGAGAGAGAGGATAGATAATTGGAGACACAGTGACTTGTACTCCAGCTGGATTCTCAACAGCACATTTTTTGTGAGGCATTGAACAGACATTCCAATGATTTTTATTTAAATATTCCCATGGATTACAGTGAGATGTACTTACAGGCATCCACAGTCTGATTTTCAGACTGCAGAAGTCTGCATAGCTTTCTAGTTTAAATACCTTTAACAATGTACTCTAGTTGAAGTATTCTTTTCTAGCTTAGAACTCTCTCACTACCCCTGTTCTTGTCTAGGAAAACATCAGGGCTTGTAACTGTTCACTGGACTGAATGGGTTAATTTACAGGAGTAGAGACTTTTTATGACTTAAAGTCACCTCTGCCACTTTTTGCTTGCTACCTGCACTCATACATTACCCCTTTGAAAGATGTAAGAACAGAGAGTGGGTATCTGGATGCCTAGGATCTTACCAGAATCTCCCTGCAAAATTATAATCAGTCCACTACAAAGTAAAAACTAAAAAAAGACAAAAGACTGTCTGTTGTCTGTTATCCAGATTTAGGTTAGACATTTGGCAAGGCATTTCCCAAAGGATATAAAAAAGATACTGCCAAGTTTATGAACTGACTTAGAACATCCTTATGGATATTGTCTCTTTTCAAGCTAAGACTCTGATAAATAGCTCTGATTTCAGAGTATATCAGATGAAGAGATAAAGTGTTAAGGGACCTGTGGCATACACGGGTTTTAGAAAATCTTTAATAAAAACAAGCATAAAATACATTTTTAACTCCTTCTTATAACTAATTTCAGAACAGTGTAAGACTAATAACCAATAAGAAAAAAAATCTTTCATACTGTAATCTTCATATGAAATTTTTAAAAGTTAAAGACCACTTACTATGTATGAATTTCTACATAATGACAAATTACCTACTCACATAATTAAGCAATCTGCTCAAAGTTCTCACTCTGATTTTTGAAGTGCTTATAAAATTAAATTGCACAAGGCCAGGAAAGAAATTAATAAATGTGAAATGTTAATTAGGTGGAGAAACAGAATTAAAGGAGAAGCAATGGGACACAGGTATCAAACAAGAATAAATAAACATTTCAGTTGGGAATTAAAAACAATAGACAATAAAAAAGAAATCAAATAACAATGAACTAATAATACATAAATTTATTGTCCCCGAGTTACTCTAAAATATAAGATCTCACCAATTTTAAGGTACGTTGCTGAGATAGCACTATGACTTGCAATTTATTATAAGAGATTGGAAATACTGGGGGTGTTCTCATATGTGGCTCCATATCATGGTAGATATCAGGGATCAGACTCAGAGCCAGGCTTTTGGAGCATAAGTTTACAGGTAGAATGGCTCTGTAAATGTTATATTCAAAGGCATACACAATACTATCAGTGAAGGCTTAAAAAGCCCCTCAGGTGACCAGAGGGCTTATTTAGGATGAATATGCAGGTTCTGTAAATTCAGCTGACTACGTCCTCAACAATAGCCCAGGACATGCATTCTACACTGTACTGTGAAGCCTGATATTACAAGCATCCACATCTAAGTTTCTGAATTCTAAGGAGAATTTCCCTCCCTTTTGCCTCTTGTTCTCAGAGAATGTTTGCAGAACATACAACACTGTCAAAATGAGCCTTGCATAGCAGATTATAGAAATGCATTATTGGATTCTATTTCCTGAATATTTCTGCTAAATGCTTCTTGATACTTGATATGCCTCTGTGCCCAGGTGGCTGGAGTATGTAAGACAAGATACACTGGAAACCTTCACATTTCCAGAATGAACATGCCACGTGGTTGGAAAATGCACTGTCTTTTTGCTGAAATCCCTTTTAGTAAGTGAAAAGGAGGTACAGCTGTTTGCCTGCTCCAGAGATGCACATAACTCAGCTTTCAAGGGCTCTTTACTGGGATATGGAGGAAGCACATTCTGCTCTAGTGATGATTTTCACCATGTTTGACTTCAAGACATTCCTATCATGTTCAGCCAGCCCAGCTGATGCTGTTTCCATTTTCTCCTCTGAAATTCACTTTTCTTCCCTCATGAAAGCTTTATTTCTTTTTTTTTTTTCACCTTGTCCTTTTTACAACTAGAGGTTCATGATCCACAATAGTCACAAAGAAATCTAGAAGCCTAGTCTGGTTTCTGTGTGAAAAAAATATAAATTAAGAGGAACATATTTGTGGAAATGAGGACATGAAAGAGAAGAAGTCAGTGTAAGAAAAGAAAAAAAAAAAGATTTTGCCAGAAAAGTATGTTTTCAAATAGGTTCATTTTGGCAAAAATACATTCAAAAAATCACAGGTCCTTCCTTTCCAAGGCCCTATTCCCTGAATTTATAAAAATAAGTGCTTTAAAACATCCTTGCCTACAGTATATCTGAAAGCTCATCTCAGCCACACAGCACATTTATGCATGTTGCTTGGAAGTTTTATTGAAAACATGGAACTGTGACTCTCAGATGATGAACTCATTCTATCACTTGCAGGGGAATAAACAATATTACACAGAAATTAATGTTCCTGCAAGTGTGACTAGCCAAATGGAGTGGGAAGGGCTTGCTGGAATGGAAACAGGTTGGAAAGATTGGCAGTCCTTTCCATAAAAAGCTCATTAAATGCTTGATCATTGTGAAAAAAAAAAAAGTGCCATGTATGAATCAGGACAAAGTGAGTCTGATTTTCGACATATTTTGGAGACTGATCCCAAAATAAATATATGAAAACTTAATGTCTGCTAATTAGATTTAAAAGTGTTAATACATTAGAAGAAGTTGTGTGTTTTCAACTTCTTATTTCCCAGCAATATGTTTTTACATAAAGATTAGAAACAAGAATGACTCATAACATGGTTTATTATTAAATTAAAAACAAGCTGCTGTGTTAGGAAATTTACTATGAAAATATGTATTTAACAAGGAGGAAAAAGCAGCTAAAACATACAGTATTGTGGTGTTGTAAGTATGCTACATATCACTAAAACTATGCTGAATGAGCATTTAATGGGTTTTGGTTCTTCTGCTGAAGAAATATATTTTAAAAATTTCTATTTATCTAGAGATAGTAATAAAGCCCGATTGAATTCTCTTTCTAAAGGAGAAATAGCGTAAATTACAAGATAGCATATTTTTTTATATTTGTTAGAGTT
This sequence comes from Zonotrichia albicollis, assembly GCF_047830755.1. Taxonomy (NCBI): domain Eukaryota; kingdom Metazoa; phylum Chordata; class Aves; order Passeriformes; family Passerellidae; genus Zonotrichia; species Zonotrichia albicollis. Next base: position 107,736,626 of record NC_133820.1, read on the forward strand.
TTTTAATCAGAAATACTTTATTTTCACAATTGCTACATATTGATTCCAAAATAAAAAAAAAAAAAATAAAAAAAAAAACCATAAAACACTATTAAATCCTGTACATTGAAACTGATTTTTTTAAACTTCTTCTCTTTCCATCACAACACGTGGGAAAAAAATCATTCAGTCTGTAATGAGATGAGAGATACAATGAGGATTCAGGTGTTTATCCATTTAATTCAGAACACTTTTAAAAATTTCAATTTTTTGCAGTCCCAAAGATATTTTTTCATGGAAAGCAAAAACTTGAGTGATTTATATCTTAGTTCAGCAGAAGGTACTTTACTTCTTTCAGTGAACTATTTTCTGTTTTCTTTACCCTGAGCAGCAATAGTGGAGTTTATATTACACAATGTTAGCAGCTTGCAATGCAAACTAGCACAATTCCACAGCAGAAACCCAACAGAAGTCAGGATTACTTTTACAGGATCACATTAATATTTTAACACAGACATCTCCAGAGAGGTATTCATCACCATGTAAGACCAAATTATGAGAAACTGCAGTGACGAGTAAAATGGTAAATGTAATTATGTGCAAGGGAAATGACAAAGCAAGACATCCTACTGATAGGATCTGTTGTTAATCTTTGAATTCCTAAGGGAATGAGAGTGAAGTTTCATTGATCAAACCACATGATATTCAATTTGACAATATGTTAGTAAATACAGTATGAGGAATACTGCAGGATGGATTCCCTAGGGTATTTATTACAATTATTTTTGATTTTATGCTTCAATGTTTCACAATTGAACAGTCATTATAAATTATTTGTTTAATAAAAAAATAGAACTTTTCTCCTTACAATTTATGAGGCTTCTTTCTTTTTAAATTTTTTTTTCCTCATACATAAGACACGAACAGAAATTACAAGTTTGACAGTATCACTGAGAATGTTCTCTATTTTTGTGTTTCCTTTGCCTAACACCATTTTTAATATAAAAAACAGAAGGAGAAACAACCTGAATATTTTTAATTTCTCCAATTGCTGAAACATTCCAATTCCTTTCTTCATTTATTTTGATGTGAAGAATACAATAGAAAGCAAGAGAGGATAACCCTTCTGATTTTTTTAATTTATTCATGATTTTCAATAGTATTTTGTATGGCTGGATAGCTGAAGGATAATCTCTGAATGTATATTAAAATTCTGGGCCTGTTGCTACATAGTTCCATAGAAGCAAGGTCCATGTCCTGTCTATTTAAATTCAAACCTTTAATTCAGTTTATATGGAGTGTCTTGTATTTCTGTAAAACAAAGATACAGATTGCATTTTCTAATCATGAAATCTACTTGTTTTAATGTTGCACAATATATCAGAGAACAATAATATCATGAAAAGAAAGGATTTCTGAGATAAATGCGTAGATAAGTCTATAATGTTTCTAAAATTCATCAAATGTTTCAGTGCTAGACCTGGAAAATCAGTATACTCCAAAAGTGGCACTTGCTTTTTACACAATTTAAGTTTTCAACAATACTGACTTGTTGAAGATTAAAGATCTGCTTGATATTATTCAGGCATTATTTTCAGCAAAGTAAATCAACGTCACTTGCAGGTATGTAAGTCTGATATAAAAAAGGTGGTTTAAGATTCCCTTTAGAGAGAGTGAAGGAGGTGAGAGACATGGAGATGAAAGAGAAAATAAGTTTCACATTATCTAAAATGACTGCTTCTCATCCACGGGTAAATGATGACATTAGGTTGTGAAGACTTTTGTGACTTGTTCAAATATGCGGAATTATGGGTCACAGGATGAATAGCATTCATCAATTAAAAGCATGAATCTCTTGTTCCTGTTCTTATTTTACCATCACAACCGATCTGCCCAGCTATTATTGTCAGGGCATTGCACCAATTTAGCAAATTTCAGAATGTAACACAGCATGTGAGACCAAAACTTGTAGTTGGTATGGCTAATTTGAATTATTTGAGGGGGAGAAAATGAATAGCATGCAGTAGATACAGAAATCCTTTTATTTGTTTCTTTCACAATTATCATAACTTTATCTAAGTCTTTTAATAAGGACAATGGGCTCTTTGGGGATTAAAAATTATACAGTTTAATAACTAGGTTAGATGGCATGGCTTTCCTTCATTTGCCTTATCTTAAAATGCAAGTTTTAATGGTCCAAGAAAACTCAGTTCCATGCTAGAAATTACAGCTAATAGATCTCTGACTTATAGGAGACTCTAGTAGTAACATAAGAAGTGTTATAAGAAAATACTGTAAATTCTTAAGGAAAAAGCATAGAACAAAATTTGAGAACTATAGGTCAAAATACTGCTTTCCCAAATTCTATCTGCCAATAAACCTGGCCTTAGTAAAAATTAGCATCATGGTAACATAGTGTTGAATTTATTTGTTCAGGTGATTAAAAAACTCTTTGAGAGAAAAATGGTCATCAGTTTCCTTCAGAGACTCTAAAACAAGCTTTGGAGAGGAAAGAGAGAAATCCTTTACAGGTAATGGAGCGAATCCTGAAATATCTGTAGCACATGACTGAGAAAAGTGATGAATACAAATACATTGAAATTGATGTTTTTTTCATTCCTATCACTTTTTTAGTGTTTGAATTTTGGTTTTTGTTTATTTTGGTTTTTTGGGTTTTTTGTTTGTTTGTTTGGGTTGTTTTTTTTCAGTCAGCTATCAGGTGGTGTCTGTCTCAAAGTACAGTGTAAAAATGTCATTATTTAGCACCTACAAGTAAAGTAGCTTGATATCCCTTCTTCTGGGGAAGATGAAGGAAAAGTCTGTGTGAAGAAAACTGAAAGAGATTTCTACAGAAACAAACAAATTTTTCTACCTGCTTTTCCTGCCTATGCTTCTCTGTACTCTACTACAAAGCATATGACCCTGAAGGCAAGCAGGGTAGGGTTTCTTCTTTCTCCTTTCAAAAGTTTAATAAATCCAGGAGACATGATATTTTAAAACATCTTGTAGGTCCCAAAAAGAAATTAATTCCAATATGTTTCCAAAGGAAAATCTTCTCAATAGGATAGAAAAGGGGAAATACTAACATGAAACTTTTGTTCTTGCTTTAAAGAATGGAGGTGCCAGGTTAACCAAGCCAAATTAACTTCACCCTTTCTATGACCCTGTGATTCTGTGAAGTCTGCAGGAGCAATCTGTAGCAAAGAGTCAAGTAGAATATATGTATCCCTACAAAGAAGAGTATGAGTATTTTATTAGGAAAGGCTCTGCTCTGGGGCAGGACTGTAAGACCTGAAACTTGGAGAGAAGGACTGGAGAACAAACAGAGCAATAACTTCCATTCAGATGCAAATATTTATCTCCTACCCTCAACACAGGTTGCTTGGAGAATGGATGGTTATTTAGCAGATATCTATTGTTTGATATGATAAAACCCATGATATTTGTTTGTTTCCTGCTGTGGTTTTATATTTTGCTGGAAGCCTAATTTGTAGCCAAATACCAAGGCAATTGTAGGGCTTGGAGTGCTTGGAGAAGAGATGATGTGTTTTATTCCTGAAACAAAATGATTCTGAAGGGTGAAAATTCACTGAAAAGTTGCTGAAATAGCACTGAAACCACGGCTTGTAAAACAGTCCTCTTAACAAAAAAATAAAAAACAAAGAAAAAAGAGAAACATAACCCTACCAGATAAAAAACCTCCATTACAATATCATGATGGTGCCAGGTAAAATATAGCAGAATTGCCATGTAACAATGCAAAATACCCCAAATCAGATGCTAATTGAAGAGAAGTAACATGTGGCAAAGTTCTTATATATCTGACCAGAGAGACTTTGCACCATGAAAGTGGAAGAAAAAACCCAGATCTTTGTAAAAAGCCACGCATGTTGTCATTCATGTTGTTTCATAGACTAATACAGAACAATGAGCTACACATTCCTTGCTAAAATTGTCTCTCACAGGTGAAATAGAAGGAAAAACTGCTCTTAGAATTGCAGTACTATGGGATGTTGAGAATTTTCAATTATTTGCTTCTATTGTTTCCAAGCACAAAATATAAGCAATTCTATTCTTCATTAATAGTAAGTAGATTGAAAAAAAAAAAAAAAAGAAAAATTATATCTCATAAATACATGAAAGGAAGAATCACTGTGAAAAATCTTCATCTGCCATAAATTGCCAAAGCTCCATTTGATTCAATGGAGTGATTTCTTCTTTTTCAATATCACAACTAGAAAAGTCTCAGTGCCCTTTCACAGATTGGGTGTTCCTTCTGTTCTATGTCTGTATTAACTGCTATTGTGGCATAAATGTTCATATCAAACCAAACCCACCTTTCAACCTCTTCTGTCATGTAATAGGCAAAAATGAAAATATTCTTTAGTTAATGAAGGCAACTTTTTTTTTAGATATTTCACTAGCATATAAGAAACAAGTTCTTGTTTCATTGACTGTGATTTATTACGGTTCAAAATATTTTTTTTAAAATTGTCTTACTGTATAGAAAACAAACATTTAACCCTCAGATTAATACCATGTCATATGTGATTTTTCTTCTTTTTTCCATTTATAAATTAACTTTTTAACTACAATTTGATGAGATACACCAACTGCGTTATATATTTTTTTAATTCTTTTTTGAGTTGTATTGAAGCTGTTAAGAATGCACTTGTATATAAGTCACAGTATAATGTAGGTTTTTTAATATCATGAGTGTGATTTTGTTTCCTTGGTACATAATTTTACTGGTTTGTTAATGTCGATTAATTCTTTGGGCCAAATGAGCATAATTTACATATGATCCACTGATTGAGCAAATCTCCAGTTTACTTATTTTGTTCTTCTTGATGTTTTGCCTTTCTACTGTCTCATGTTGTTTAAAAAAAGTAGAGCTCTGATTTCAAAAAGTATAAAAAATCAAGGTCACGCTGATGTTATATCTTTCAAGGATAACCAAGTTTTATTTGTTTATTTCTGGAAAAAATATACTGAAAATTTCAATAGGAATACAATTCAATGGAAATTTTCTAGTGTAATAAAAGTTCAATCATTTAATCATTCCCTCTTCCATCATAGGAAATTCTTACAAAATTTATGTTATTTATATGTGGAAAGAATGTAAGTGGCAAAATGTACACACTGACAGAAGCAGACTTATATTGAAATTTAAAATTACATTCAATTTGCATTTTGTCTAATCTTGTGTTTTTATAACTTCCCTGACATTTTAGTCACCCTATTTTACTACAAATTAGAAAAAGTGAGGATTATGAAAATGTACCCATCAAATATATTTCTTGTATAAATAGGAAATCTTTCTTACAGAAACATGAAATCTTTGAAAAATTACCAAAAAAAAAAACAAAAACAACAAAAACCCAAATAGAAGTTTTGTTAACACTTGAATGTATTATTCTTTTGTGTCAGGGAAGAAGTATTAAGAAGTCTAAAGAACTCTTTGAAAAATAAGATTTTACCTGAGGCTTAATTTCCTTTTCTGAATGTGATATTTCTATAGAACTTTATCTAGTAAAATGCTCTCCAAACTGGTGTTATTTTGTAATAATCAACGTTGTTCCCAATTTTCAGTGACAAATTATGACTCCAGCTATTACATGACTTAATTTAGAGACTTCATATATAAGTACCACTTCTAGTGAATTCTTATTATTCTTAACAAATTTTCTTGCTCATTTTATTAAAAACTTGACTGACAAGTGTATTTTAGACAGATGCAACTAAATCCTCCAAATTAATGATAAATGTAAATTTCTTACTAGGAGTAAGATAAGGTTGGAATGTATCACGAGTCCAACACCAGCAATTTTTTTTTTAGCTTCTAACAGAGAAGAAAAAACACAAAAAACCCCCTCCATTAACAAATGAAAAAGCAACTGCTACGCATTTATTTTTTTTTTTTTTTAAGAAAGCATGAGGATAATTTTTGATTCACACTGTGGAATTCAGTGGAAATATTGCTATTGGTTTTAGAGGGAAGATATTTACACCAATAAGCACATTTGTGATTAAAGAACTGGGGAAATTAGAGCTTTGCAGAAGAACACAATGTTCTTCTCAAAGTTACAAATAAGAACATAGCACTTCCAGGCTTTATGTCTTAAAGTTATTTGCTCATTTGAGTTCATATGAGGAAACATCATAGGGACTGGGTAAACAAAGGAAAATGTTCCCTGCAACACTTAATTTCCTTCAAGAGTTAATTTTGATGTGAATTCTTGCAGCATTTCCAAGTAAATTATATATAAGTATGAAGCACACATTTGGATGTAATATAAAAAGAAGGGGATCTTAACAAAAAGTATTTTAAAAAAGTAGTTCAGTTTAAAGAATTATGGCTTTTATCCTCTTAGAGGGGACATGGAAGAATTTTCTCAACTACACACTGTGGCCAAGACAACCTTTGACAGACCAACAAAGGCATGTTACATGTGGCACTGGGCCAAGGAGCAACTTAGGACCCATTTAATAGGCATCTTCAGTAGTGATGGCAAGAAAATGAACAAGCCAGAACTCTCCAAGTCATGTATGTGATGTCCAGACTGTCCCTGGATGTGTCCTTTTGTTTACATCCATGCTCCAGCTAACCCAAGGCTAGCTTAAAATGCATACCTGTATGTGTATGCACAGAGGAAAAGGAAGAAAGGGAGAGCAAATAAATACTAGATATATAGCATAGAATAATGGGTGAAAAAAAATAAAGAAATGCTGATTTAATTATTCACAAGGTATGTGCAGGAATAGCTGGCTTTGAGTAGTAACATAAAAGATATTTTAGTATTCTACAATTTAGAGAAAGAACGAGACTATGATGATAACTCGATAAAGTATTCTGAATGTTTAGAAGAATAACTCTGAGTAGAACACACTATCTTATTTTCTAGGGAAAACAAAATTTCCTTTTACATCTTCTGGTTACAGTCACTCACATTTTCAGTAGAAAAGTGTGCACTTGTGGAGTCATCAACCTCACCCATATGCCACTAAAGCCCATGAGTTACCAGAAGAAACAAGAAGAAATAACCAAAACAGTGTGTATACATTTTTGCACAATATTATTACATTTGCACCTTCTCATAATATTTTCTCTTCACCAGCCTCTGCTGACCATTAATATTACAATTAGTACATACATCTCATATAGTTTTATTATACAGAGGTTATACACCTCTATGTAACATTTGTACAGCATTTGTACCTAAATGTAAGAGAAAGAATGAAGGAACTTTTTTCAGCCTCATGGTTTATCTACTGCTGTTCTATTTATTTCTACTTTTCTCTTCTTTTTGGATCTACTATTTTCTAATAGTTATCTCCATCATCATGTCTCCTATGCTATTTCATTATTTTGTTTTGTGATGCATGACTATTTACCCCATAAATGTAAACCTTGCTTTCACCTATTCTGAGATTTTATGTCATAGTTATTTTCTATCTTTGCTCCCTGTCCCAACTGGAGGTTATTTTTTTTTCCATTGTAAAGTCTCAGCACAAACACTGAGCTCACAGAATGCTGCTTCTGAAATAATTGATACAGGCAGTCCATGACTTTAGCTTCTATTTTTAATTTCTCTCCCAAAAATTCTCATAGCCATTTCAATTACTCTTGGTGTAATGGACTACTACCTTGTTCTGCTGAAGACCATGCACACTCAGAGTGGTCTTCTAGATGAAGTCTGTGCATTACTGATCACACTTTATGCTTGGTGCCAGGGAAAACCACTGTGGATATAAATTTACTTAAAAATAGCCAGACAGTGCAGTTCTTGTCCTGCTCTGCATGAACTTATATATCTTAGAGCCTCTAGCCTTTAAAGATTCAGCTTCCTGTTCCTATCAGAGCTGGCCATTATTGTGATTTTTTTCACCTTCTGCAAATACATAATTTTAATTGTTTACAGTTATCTGAAAAAAATATCAGACGTTCATTAGTCACTTGATTTCCATTATTGAAAATTAATTCTTTACTTGAACATCAAGTCAATCTTGCCCTCTCAGTTCCTACATCATCTCTATCTCTGAATTTACGAACTTTAGACCACAGTCCTTCACCTTTTCTGCTTCTCTTTCTCAGAGCCCAGTGTCATACCTCTTTCTCCTCTCTCCTCCATAGATGTCTCTTCTCCCTAAGAATTACTATAGTTTTGTATTTTTCTGTTCTTCTTTTTCTGCTAAACAGCTGAATAACTCCAGAGTGATAGAACTGCCCTAACACTCTCCATTCTCTATCCCATTATTCTTTAATTTATGCTTGGTGTTAGTAGGGTACATCTGTTTAATTTTGTTGCTTGATTTAAATTTACTTTATGTAAATCACATTTTCACCCCTTGTATTCATAAAATCTTGCATGGAGAGACAGATTTGCTAAAATGAAGCATAAGACATTTCTCTTAATCAAGATAATTTGATGCTTTGCCTTCCTCATTCACAACTGAATTAAAAACTCAATGAAGCTATATTACTACAGGTTTTTGTTGTTGTTGTTGTTGTTTTTTTTTACCAAGTATCAGTGTAATTCAGTTTTAATTCATGCAATTTTACTAAGACTGTAAGACATGGTAACTGTATGTATCCAGTGTTAGTTTGATTCTTTAAACTGATGAGTGATTTCCTAGAAATTATTTCTTCTGAAGTTTCAAAAGTACAGGAAATTCTCAGATCCTTTAAAAGTTTAATTATTCAGTAAATTATTCATTAGCTTAAAAATTATTTTTTCAGTATCCTAAAAATAGCATATTCAAACTTTTATTTTAATCAATATTAATCTCTATCTTAATCAGCAAGAAGAATCTAATTTGAAAATGATTCTCTTAATTTGTACTCCTGAAGTCCATTGAAAACCTGTCTTTATATTGCTGGCTGCCACATGTGATGTGGATCAGACTCAGTTTTAGGTGAAAATTTCATTTTCTCTGAGATTAGGGTGCCTTCTATGGATTTATCCCCCATAAATGTGTAGACATTTTGGGTTGGGTTTTTTTGTTTGTTTTGGCTTTTTGTTCAAAGAATATTTTGCTATTTAACTTGTGAAAAGAAAGAGAGATGTTCTTACATGCCTTTAAATTGAGAAAACTTCAAAATTTAGGCAATGCAGTACATGATGAGATATGAGTTCTCTCGATGTGATAAGAGAACTATCATGGAAGTATGAAAAGGATGTTGTGTCCCTTTCCTAGTTAATACAGGGGCTTTTTACTGTAATAGCCAAGATTAAATAATAAAATGCCTAGCTTTGACACCTAATCCTTACTTTGTCGGGTACAAAAAATAGACCAGAAACATACCTGTCTGTCTTTTTTGCACAGTGGTGTGAAAAATCTACTGCCTAGGACTGTAATATTTATTTAGAAAGTATAAGAAGGGAAAAACCATGAAATCACACTGAAATTCCTGATAAATTCCCCCATATTTTGTAATGAAATTAATTGCCAAAGTGATTGTAATAGCATTTCCAAATAAATTATGTTATTCAGTGCCTAGATTTTACAGTGCAAAAGGATTAAAGTCAAATGGAGCATTCAAAAGATAAAACCCCTTTAAAATTGTGAAGTTCTTTTGTTTGTTTTGGGTTCTTTATTTGTTTTTTAATGTTGTTGGATATGTTCACTCCGAACAACTTCAAATGTTTGGCATTTTAGGTCAGTGTTAGGAACATATACCATAATACCAGGGGTACATATTTTCCCACAAAAACATTTTTGAAATAATTTCAGTTTTTTATGTGGACAAAACTAAATTTCCATTGCATTGCAGAGTCCTTAAACCACTAGTAGCAGAATTTTATTTTTTTTTTGTATTAAGTTTGTGCTTGCTTTATTTTAAAAAGAAATATCCTTTCATCAATATAATCTACAAAGTCAAGAGAGGGACATTCCCTTTTTCATAATTGTGAGCAGAATTTTAAAAATGAGCAAGTGTTTTGCAAATGGTTTTAGAACTTGGCAGTTAAGTATGCATTTTGGGATTGAAATCAGAAGCATTGCACTATAAACTGAACTTGGACAACAGGATCAATTAGCCTTGCTGCAGTGGGAAAAGACTGCCATTTGTATGCCAGAGGCCATATTGCTAAATTGCTAGTCTGTTAAATAGGACAGGGACAGGGGCTGATGCCAGGGCTGTGGGGAAGTATTGCAGAATGGTTTGCATCCACAAATGCCAGTGGTTTGCTTGGAGGCATGGGCGGCATTTCTAGATCACCTCTTCCAGTATATGCCTGCAAAAGGAATCCATCTCACCTGTTCCAAGACTGCTTGCAATGCACAACAAAGCTCCGTTTGTGAGGAAATTTAATAAATGGGGATTGGCATATTTCCTTTAACAGTACATTCCTGAACCAAACAAAACCAGTAATGTAAACACAGCTTGGCAGTCTGGCGTTGTGTCTTTGTCATGTGCACTCTTTTCTGAACTTTTATTCTCAGTATTATGGATTTTCTGGTAATTTTCCTGGTTTCTGGTATATACTTTTTTTCGAGTTCAGTTGGTCCAGCCTCAAACCATTCCTGTCTCCTCCTCATGTGTCCTTGGTTAATCAACAGCCACAATTCTTCTGCAGCTCCTGACGTCCTCTTGATTCGCCTTTGTCCATTCTGCATAACTTGTTTTTACTCACATTCCTGTAACCTCATTTTTTACAGATGAATAGGAATTTTTCTTTTTTTCTGAAGAACAACTGAGGTCTACATTCTGCGACAGAATTTTTGCAGGTGGGAAGTTATTTTCACCAAGTGAGTTTAAATACACAAGTTATCTTCTCATCTATCCCTCAGTTGTATTTGTGTGTGGATCTTCAGAGCAAAAGCTTATGTAAATCTATGGAAAAGAAAAGATTTTAAGAGGACCAGATACAAAATCCTTTTAAAACATTATTTTTTTCTTTTTTAGTTTTCTATGAATTGCAAGTAATTGCTAATAGCTTTTATAATCTGACACTGAAAACTGGCAGTCAGGAAACATATAATAAGCATATATATATGTAATAAATAGATCTTCATATATAGATGGATGTAGAAATACATCCCAAATATCTAAATATGCAGACTTCTGGACTCAAATGTTAGCAGAAGTTCCTATAAATGTTATATATTTTCACATCAATCGTCATATTGCTTATTAAAACAATTGAGATGGTATATCTACCAAAAACCTTTCCCCAAATTATGTATCCTGCAAAATTATATTGTTATTATACTTAACATTTCAAGGTGGCAATGCAGAAACTGATCTGAGAACAACTGCTAAATTTCTAATCACTTAGAGTCAGAATTGCAGATTTGGACAATTGTAAAAAGCTGCATGCTCAAACACACAGTCTCTTTCAGGCAATCATTGAGATAACTGAAAAGTATTAATTTTCCCATTGTAAATTACTGTTTTTGAGGAAAGCAAGATTAAAGTAGGATTCTACAAGTTCAGAGTGCATAAACTCCACAACTCTCTCTATCCAAAAAATCATAAAACCAAATAATTCCCGGTGACAAACAAAGCTGAGATCAGATTTTGAATTCAAAATGGAGAATTATAGTTGCTTTAGTACAAATGCATATGTCGTTGCAATAGTAAAAAGTGTTTACCTATTCCTCCAGCATTACCTGTGCTCTTCAAATTATTTGTCATATGCCAGATTCACAAGAATTTTTGGAAATTGCTCAAGTGCTTCTATATCACAGTGATCTTACTAACAGGAATTATTTTCATTTCTGTTTTGTTGTTGGGGTTTTTTCTCACATGGTACGCATTGAATAGACTTCTCTGTTTCTGACTGGTCACCTATTAATTGCTGTGTGCCAAGGAAGTGTGTAAACCTGCTCTACAGAGGTCAGTGAAGTCACCACCACCCTGAGGGGTAATAATGTTTGTTTTCAATCTATGTTAGTCCCTAGTTACTCGGCAGCCTCCTAGAAGAAGAAACAGTTATTCACAAGAAAACCCTTCATTCCACGTAAGATCCGGATGGAGGGCAGGCAGCAGGAGCTGGAGGACAAAGTTCCTAGCAGAAACCTCATCTCAGCTGTCCAAATTTCCAACAACTTATGTCTTCATTTTTCTTTTGCTGTATGCTGCAGGTCTGAGAGCTTTTAGCAGCTGTTACATGTGTCCTTGGTACACCTTACCTCACATTCTAAAAACTCAGCAACAAAAGGTAAGCAACTTCAAACTCACTATTTATTGAAGCAGCAATTTACGGAGCTGTTGCAAATTGAATTCTACTTTCTACCTTTGTGCATGTACACATGATGATTTATTCTCATGCCTCTACCAGAAATCTCTGTTGTGTCTGATTTGGAGACATAGTGAAAGATCTGCAGTCAGATGAGAGGATTAACACAGTGCTGGGTATTGCTTCTTTCACACATACTGGAGCCTTAGTTCTGATAATTAAATTTTTATTTGATTAATTTTTAATCACATCCTTACTGATTTTCTGCTGTATTAATGGTGCAGAATTTACAGTCTGGAGAGCGGCATCGATATTTTTTAATGAACCCATTATAATGGGTGAAAAAGACTTTCAAGCCTCATGAATCAACTCAGCTGCTGATTGTTGCCCATCTCCAGCAACTCCCTCACAGACCACTGCTCCTTGAGTACCTCCATTGCTTTTTCCCCAGTCAACTGAAAAATGAGTAAGGTGCTTGGCTGGCCCTTCCCTGAGTACTGGGGTAAGTTAGCTGCACATCACTCTCCTAATTCTTTCTGATAGTCCTTCACCAAGAAGAGAAAAAAAAAAGGCAAATAATAAGTAAACCGTTCATATTTCTTCTTTCTCAGTTCCAGTTCCGGCTTAGAGGGACCTCTAACATATCAGTTTTTGGAGATTTTTGAGGGCTCAAGGGACAGTGGTTAGTGGAAGAGAGTATATTCCAGGGACATTTTCTCCATGGACTCCCACTTAGGAAAATGGAGGAAAAAGCAGATTTGAAACATAACCCCTCTGTTGGGCGTACATGCAGGGTGGTTATCCAGGCAGGACCTGCACCCTGTACCGTCATTCTTCCCTGGTTTTTGAGTTTGGCACTTTATCTTATATCATTCCCTGAGAAATGTGCACATTTCACTTTGCTGTGTTATCTACAATGGCAGCACCGTCTTCTGGTTAAAGTAGGGCATCTTGGGATCTAATTTTATATTTCACAATACCCAGATAAGCACTGTAGATTATGTTCTGCATATCTAATTCCATATGGTATTCCATTATGACACAAAATCTCTGTTCAAAATTCCATTATAGTCTAATTTTCTGCAATGATTTAATTTGACTAGTCCCTGTAAAAATGTATCCATTGAGATAATTTTCATTTTTTTCTGTTGTCCCTTCACACAGAAGAAATCCATCACATTACTTTAAGGCCATTTCATATCATGTAGTATCATATTTCTTCCTGTCAAATTCATTTAGAAACAATCTGCGTTTTACTCTTATTTATTTTAACACTCTTCCTGCAGTTTCTTTGCTGTTGCTGGTAGGCATTTTGAAAGCAGAAACCCCATTAAAGATACTTTTGCAATATCATCTTGATTTCCTGAAATCTTCAAATTCCAGTCTAGTTTCTGAAGTGAGATATCCATTGACCGAAGTGCACAAAGCACTCATGCAGCTCAACCTGCAAGTTGTTGCCTATAAAAAATAACCACCAGTGCAGGAAACGAGTGCATTTTCTCTGAATTCTACCTCAGGTCGTGCTCACCTTTGACATGGTGTAATGGAATTTTGATGCATGAAAATGTTGATTGTATTTATTTTTCCTTTGTATGTGAAAGAAGTCACCACCAAGTGGAAGGCAATATATCATGAATTCTTGTCGTACAAGGCTGACTGTGCCAGCCCCCTGTTAGCTTGCACTGATGGTGGAATCAGGAAACATAATAGCTTAGAAAGGTTTTTATGTTTTGGTGGAACAATGTAATTATGTGTATCTAAACAAGAATTATGAACAACATAGGGTTTGAGAAATCTTGCTGTGGAATAGAATGACATACTTACTTAATTTAACTTTGATTAAAGAACAAGGTAGAAAAGAAACAAACGCCAACAATGAATAATAACAATAATAAAAGCTGCAGGGTAACAGGAGAGCTGGCTGCAAGCTGGCACTTCCCACTAAGACATACACTGTGTCAAAGCAAAGCTGTTAGGCTGGCGCAAAATGCAGTCACAGAGATTGATGCATTTCAAGGATGACGAATATTGTCATGTAAATACCCCTTCAATAGAACTTAAACACTAAAAGCAGCAAGGAAAATGCCAGATGAAAATTCTCTCTCACAGTCATATAGCACAGAATGGAACAAGTCTGAAAACAAAGTTATGACAGAAAAAACCACACATGAAAACATATCTGCATCTCTCGGAAAGTATCTGATGTAAAAAGAGACAAAAGATATGACAAGACATGAAATGAGTGAGGGCTTTGAGTCAGGTACAGCAAAAAGCAAGATATCAGACACTAAAATCTTGAAAAAAATGGTCTCTATAAATGCATTATTTCAAAAATAAAACATATAAAGCTCTCTTCTGTTTTTGTGCCATCTTTGGCTCTTGGAGAGAAATACAACTGTGCTGTGTAGTCTAAGTCAAAGCCAATATATGTCAGTCCTTTGTCTAGCTTTTCCCTTATATTTAAACTTGGAGCCCATGAAATGGGACTACTGTGAATCACCCAGATAACCTAGAAGCCCTGATAAAAGGCACTAGAGGAAGAGAAAACAAAGAGGTCATCTATTTCATTCCTCGTTTATGTATGTGAATATTTCAGACAGTACTGTCTGAAAAGGTTTTGCTATTTTATGTAGAGAAGGGGTGGAAAATGAAGTTAGGAAAATGGAGATATTGCAAAAATATTTGCAAACTTTCCCCTGATAACAATGGAATGTACCTTATTTATTAGGTGTTTATTTTATATTTGAATTGTTGGGATATTACTGCATATTGGCTTTAATTACTAGTGTTTCTTAGGAGAGCTGCAGTTTACTTGATTTGTGACAAAACTCCTTCTCTGATTTGGACTTTGTGATTGGATTGTGTCTAAATCATCCCTGAGTGATCTGAATTTCATTACATCATTAAAAATGGGATGAAATCATTTGGGTAGGCTACAAAAGACTAAGAAAGCATAATTTCCTTAAAACATAACTTTTAGAAGACACAGTGAGGAGCTTAGTACCCACTGTGGTACACCAAACAAAATGGCTTGAATCAAATCTTCATCCAGAAGTAAAATATTTATTATGCTACAGCTCAAAAAAGATGTTTAGACATTTCCAAAACCCTTCTTTGTTTTTAATTTAATATCTTACTTTTCAGGCTAATTTGATGGGTTGAGAAGCATTTATAATATTATGATATTAAATTTACAATATCATAATTTCTAGTGGGATAAAAACCCAGTTTTCACCAGCTGTTAATGGCCTCTGGAGACATTCAAGCTGATGAGGTTTATGATTCCAAACAACTGTAGATGAAAATATGAGAAACAGTTGACAATAACTAAATAATACAAATGTAAAATCACAAATCTGAGACAAGCACGTAATTGTCATGGTATTATTTCATATTATTTTTATGTGATATTAAATACCATTAAATTGTAATACTCTTAGCAAAGCCAAAATAGGAACATACTAATCTTCATATTTATATTTCAGGCAAGAAAGGAATAAAATAACACAATATTAAGTTAGCATGAACAAAGTTCTGAAGATGTTCTCTTTTCAAAATGTGAAACTGATTAGCTGAAAATAAGCAAATTTATTGAGTTCACCCAGAAATTTAAGGGGAACAATTCACAGAAATGACGCAATTGTAACCCCTCTTTGTGTGTATGAATTATCTCAGAGCAAGATGTGGAAATTTGAAGTGTACCTGTAATTAAACATATTTGCTGAAAAACGCTAAATCTGCAGTTTACTTGCAAAAGCTTTATATACAAATTCAATATTCAAAATTCAAGCTACTTGATTAGGTCAGTATGTGCATGTTTCTATCTCAGAAGCTTGATTTTTCATATCAAAATTTTGATATGAATAATTAAGACTTTGATTTTTGCAAATACTTTTCACTAATATGCTCAAAATTCATCAAATATTATTGTTAGTACCTCTATTCAGCAGAATAGTTACAGAAAGAAAACAATACCCAGTTCAAAATACTAAAGTGTTTACATACCTTTCCAGTGAAAGGAAATCTGGTTGATAAACAGAAACTGATATCATAAAAGAACAAATTATTTACTTTCTCAGCCTTTGAAAGGAGAATGATATTAACATCCTTGCAATATATGTAAATACCTTAAATGCATATGTGTAACATATGTTGCTAGTTTTACATTTTTTTTTCCAGCAAAACTCATTTTGTATCTAAATTTAAAATATAAAAATGAAGTATATTGACTTGTGGAGCTTGACATATTAGATTTATCTGCATTATTAGATCCCTAACTTGGAAGATATTTTTTGCATTTTTCAGCTACTAAGCTATACACTAATATGGGGAAACTGCTTACCCAAGCTTTTCTTTCAGTGCCTCAGAAAATACTAACAAAACAATTAAACCAGTACTTCAATGGGAATTGCAGTGTATACAGGTAATAAATATATGGAGTTTATTTTTTTAAATCTTCATCGTCTGAGTTGCTTTCCTTTTACTGGCCGGCTTATAGAACTACAAAAGCCATGAAAACTCAATGCTAACTTAAAAGTGCAACCTCTGTTACTTTAATATTTTTATACTGAGTATCAAGGCATTGTTTACAGTAGATAATGAAATGGAGATGGGGCAGAAAACACACCTCTGAAAGACTTTCTACACAAAAGGATGAACACGTAGTTATTTGCACAAAGCATTAGAAAATACCGTGATATTTTATTATTAAAAATGCTGCTGAAAAGTTTATACATATGTGTCCAGCCATATATATCTTCTATCATTACTTAAGGCAAAAAAAACCAAAAAATTGCAAAACAATAACAGAAGAAACCATTGAACCCTGTGTGCCTCTTAAGGACAAGAATATAAGCCTGGGAAAGTACTTTTGTTTTTCTTTTACAGTTTCAAAGTATATTTTGATATCATTATTATAGAATTCTATGAAGACCCTATAAATCTGTTCCCTCTATAAATCATACATCAGTCCAGATGTATCAAATTATTAAATCAACTTGATTGTAATTACTTTTAAAAGCTAAAATCATTCACTTACAGGAACTTTTTTTACCCAAATGTCACAAGCCTGACACAGTACTGTACATATTGCTAGCAGAAGACAATTGGAAGTACTAAACAAATACTTTAATTCACATTACAAACATACCCAACTGATTATGATGCCAAGCATCATTACCTTTTTTTTTTTACTTTTTTTTTTTTTCTTTTTTTTTCAAACCTTTTTTTAAGAGTTATAAACTGCTGCATCTCAGCTGAGGCATTACATAGCTGGTGGAAATGGCCTGGTATAGAGTCAGCATTAATATATTATGTGATGGATCAGTGAAAAAAAACAAAACAATTTTCCATTTCCTACTAGTGGTACTTTGGGGTTGCTGCTTCATCACATTCCAACCTGAGCTCCCAGGTCAGATTTATAGCGCATTTACTGCAGATAAAAGATTATATCAGCCACATGTTGCATTTTTATCATGTCATTAACTTTGTATTTCTTTCCTTCAGAATTTGCTTTACTGCCTGCTACAACAAAGAGTTGTGCAGATGAATAGACCTCAGTGAATCACCTTGTCTTTGCTTTTTTTTTGTAGAGGTGACTATTTCAAGGTATTTTATTAGGAAAAAAAGGTGTAGAAAACAAGAAGAGATACAAGGCATCTTGTGTTAATCATTATGGGACATATGATATCAATGCAGTTTAGTTGTGAATTAAAATAGAAAATACATCTGGGATAGTCAGGTTCAAGTGCAGACCAATTTGTTCAAAGATCTTTGGTTACTATCTCTCAATGATGGAGTACCTTTCAAAGACAAAATATAAAGCAATCTTCATCTGCAAAAACTATATTCTGGGTTTTCACATTCAAATCAGTTGTTTGAATCAAACTGCAAAGTTACTTTGATAGCTCTGCTTGGCCCCTGTTTTTCTAATGAAGGAAAAGCAGAAGGGAACAACCAGCTAATAATTTGACTTTCCTGAGAGTGATGCTCTCTGGGATTTTCAGTTTTATTCAAATGCAGAACAGCTGAGGATTTCTCTGCTTCTCTCTCCATAACGCTCACTGACTGTGGGACTGAGTGCAATGAATCAGCAAATAAGAATTTTCTGACAGGTACACTCTCAAGCGTAAAACAAGATACTGGGCTGATAAGTTCTTTACACACTCATCACTCTGAACAGTTTGAAGTACAGCCAGCCAACCAACCCTGCATTTCCCAACTTTCAAATTGTGGTTTTATTTTGTTCAGCAATGCTGAGGAGGTGCTTTCTCAGCTGAGATTCTACTGCAACTGCTGGTGAGTTTAGAGCTAGTTTTCCTTGAAGAAGGCTGACCAAAACACAGGCTTTCATTGCTTTTGTCAGGGCACAAAACTCTTCTTAATGTATCACAATAACCAAGAGCTACAAACTGGACTCCAAATATATATTATTGGATGTTTCTTGGTTGAGTTCAACAAGCTTAAAATAGTAATTCTTTAATTCTTTTCTTTTGTATTTTTTCTCTTTGTTTTCCAATCCATTGCTGTGTTGGAATTTAACAAAGGCTAACACAAAATTAAATTATAGAAAAAATGTTTCAGAAAAGAACAACAATCTCCTATGAATACTTTAACATGCACTAGTGCAACCTGTAAGAGAAAATACGCAGGTCACACAGACAACTGTATCCTCTGCATGACACCATGGCCTCATATAAATGAAACATGTTAGAAAAAACTCATGGTTTTTGTTAACCACTAGTAATTAAGAAGAAATTCCTCCTTTGGTCTTGGAGGAAACAGAGGTCATATGACTAATGTATATACACATAGGTCACAATCGAATGCACAATCTTTCTAAAAGCTCTTTTCAAACTGAAAACATCAATAAAAGCTGCTTCTTTTTTGTTTGTTTTTAAACTCACAGCTATGTACATTTTTTACAAAGTTTCTTTAAATATAGTTCAGGCTGGCAAGTCATCTCTTTGCACAGAACTATACGTATTTTACTGCATAGTCAGTCCTCCTCCTTTTTTTTTTTCATTTTTGTTTTTAATAATAAAATTCTATTTTCCCCATCTGAATTACAGCTTCATATGCTGGGTAAAAGCCCATGGTGATGTCTTTGTTTTATCAACGGCCATGGTATGGCACATAAAGAATCTTTTTAATAATTTTATTTATTTTAAAAAAAACCAAAACAAAACACCTGTACAGTCACTGGCTCTGTCTTCCAGAAGACTCTGCTTTGCTTGTTACACTTACAACACCATTTTAAATTACTTCTTCTGGCCCCAACTTTCAATCAAAGTGGCTGAGATCTTAAAGCAGTATTGTAACAGCAATGTACACTTTTCACATTTCACAGGGTTTGTAGTTGATCTTTAACATCAGTGAGTTTCTGTGGGAAGGATCAGTAAGAAAATAATGACTGTCCTTCTCTTTTACTTATTTTTACTTTACATTTTGACAAGGTGTTCAATGGATGGTATATAACTTTTTCCTCTTCTTTTTTTTCTTTTTTTTTTTCTTTTTTCTTTCTTCCAAGTGGCTTGTGAGGGTAGATGGGGAAGGGCTGAGCTATACCCTAGTGGTCGAATGTCCATGGGGCAAATTTGTACTGTTTTGTCCTCCACTGAAAGTGTTGAAAGTATGCAAAGGCTGCATTCCTGTTAATGTATTTGGAATCATGGTTATGGTGTTGGGTGTCATTAGCGGGATGTCATCTGGGGACCTTCTCAAAGTGAGCGTGTAGTCAGGCGGACAGGTGAGTCTCAGTGTGTCATGGGCCTGCAGTGATTCACACTCGTGGTCATGTTCTAGCTGCTTCATCTGCAAGGACATGATCTCCTCATTTTGTATGTGTGCTATGTCATTGGTGGTGTTCCTCTGGGGGCTGGGGCGCCTGTGAGTCTCATGACGCCGCTTGTCCTTCTTGTAATATAACGCAGCAAAAGCTAAAATATTGAGGAACAGCAAGGAGGCCCCCACAGCAATGGTGACGCTCAGCTCTGTGGAGTAATCCCTCTTGTTTTCTATCAGAACTGTGGTATCCTCTGGAGCTGTTTTATGGGTGTCTTTTGAGTGTTTGGGATTGTTGGCAGGTGTCATTGCTGGGCGTTTGGTGGCTGGCCATAATTTCCCAGGAGAACGCCGGGTCACATACGGAAATGAGGTCATGTCAGGAGGGGGGACTTTAGTTGTGGTGGAAACATACTGAAATATTTCATTCAGGTTGTGAAGGTGTGGTACCAGCTCCAACCAGAAAGCAACTTTGGTTGCTCGATAGTGATCACGAACTCGGGGTTTCAGGCCAATGTGTAAATAAAGTTGGTCTTTAGGATTGTATTTGGACCAGGCTACTTCTTCAAAGCGGTTGGGTTTTGTGTGGATGAACTTTGTGTCCTGTGGAACAGGCTGGTTTGGATCTCTAAAAAAAAATTAAAACAGACAATATTACAGTCATTAACATTTCTACAAAAAACCTACAACAAACCAAAAGCAAACAAACACGAAACCCTCTCAATCTTAAAGTTAATAGTTTATCCAATATTTACAGTAACCTAAAAGCAGAAGATTAAAATATTCCCTAACTGAAGAACAGCTGTTAATAAGTAATCAAAAGAAAATTACTTACTGTACAGAGCATCTCAGATACTACAATAGTTTTTTGACATGAAAATGCAGAAATCATAGTGTTTCAGTTAGCAAAAGGTCATCTGAAGTGATTCAATACCATTCTCCAAGGAGTGCATCTTAGAGACATACCATCTTTGTGAAGTACCAACTACCTCTTTCCATAGTAAATGTGTAGGTTCAACCCTTCTCCAGGTTTGACACGAACTTTTTAATTTAAGGTACCACTTCTTCCACTGCTGTAGGTAGTAAAAATGGGCGTCTAAGCCCCATGGCAATATTGGAAGTCCCTCTGAACACACAGAATTATACTTGTGCACATATTACAAGGGAGAAAAACCTCTTCAAAACCTGAAGTAGCAGGGCTAATACATGTACCTGGGGACCACTTCTGCTTGGTTTTTTAAATTGAGCTATTAGTCCTCCTCCATTTAAATACTTGCTTGGGTGAAAAAACACCTTTGAACTACCTTTGTGTCGCAAATCTTTTCATCATTCCCACTAGCAGAGGACTATTTGAAGGTTCCATGTGATCATTGCTACAAAGTCAAAGGACAATGGGCCTTAACTGATATGAGACATATTTTAGCCGAGATAACCAGTTTTAAAGTACTTCAGTAGCAGTAAGATAAGTGTAGTTCACAAGTCAGAGATAATTACAAAATTGGTAAACTATTTTTTTTTTCTTACAGGTTCAGAATAAAGACAAACCAATGCCACAAAGAGCATTTAGATGTGGTTAATGTATACATATCCTTATTATTTTAAACTTAAATAAATAGCAAGAAAAAAATTGGAAGTTAAAATTACTTTTACAATACTAAGTTTAATAGTATGTTGCACATTAATTTCAAGCATCTTTTCTAGCAATGATAACTTTCTGTGGCTTTGTGTTATATTATACTGAGAGTAGATTATTTATTTCCTGTGCATTACTCAGAACTTTACATTCTCTTGTTACTTATTTATATGCATTCGCTTATTTCCTGTGAAAAGAATTCTAATATTTTCCCTTTCTTCCAATATACAGTTATGTATATTCTGGGAATACCAAATTATATCCTTACAGATTTTAAAGCACATTTTTCCTTTCTCCATTTCAAATGCCCATGAATCTAAGAGCCTAGTTTAGCATTCCTTTGCTGTACATAAAGAGCTATTTCTTAGTTCTTAAATATGACAAGTAATTTGACTTTAATAATCTTATGATTCCTGCATTCTTTTTTTACTGGAAAGAAGTTATCTTACTTTTTTTTTTTGATAAAAGAATAATTATTTTTCTATATATTTTGGTATTTTGGCTTACTTATGCTTGTGGTTATAGTGTTTGGGGTTTTTTGAGGTGGCTTAGTGTGCTGACTTTATTTTAGTATTGAAATATATCTCATCCTTCTCATTTCAATAACATTTAAAAAATACAAACTAGGGGTTCTAAAATGTTACCCTTCCTTCCTTCCTTCCTTCCTTCCTTCCTTCCTTCCTTCCTTCCTTCCTTGTTCAGAAAAAAAAGATAATTTATTGGTAATTGTTCATCCCAGTTCAAATAAAAAAAGGATTATTCCCTTCCAAGCAGTACAGGCACAGATGCATGCTGCTGCTTTGAGGGATTCTAACATGCATGGAAGAAGGAAATAAAGCTATTTATTTTGTTATTAAAGAACAGACTGAAAGATCTGGAAAATCTAAACACAAAGATATTGGCCCAATTCAATAGATCTACTTTGAAAATCTTTGGGGTTCATAATATAAATTCTAATGCAAATTAAGGATCAACAAGGTTATCTAAACGCGAAACATTTTTTTCTCAGATACTCAAAATACTGCAAGGGTTCTGGTACACAATCTTGTGTCCTCCCCCTTGCTGTTCTGATTCACATCCCAAAAGACTGGGAATGGTTCTAGAGAGAACTGATTCCTTAATTTAGCTCTTGTAAACAAGTTGCAGTTGATACACAGAATAGAAGATGAAGAAGCTGAGAACTCACTTTAAAAAGCAGCCAAGCTGGACATGTACTTTTAAAATTTTTAGTGGTCTTATAAAAATTATTATTATTATCCTCATAGCTCATGATTATTTTAGTAAATAACATTTTTTATAATTAGCATTCTCACTGTGGTCCCTTCCAACCATTCTGCATCCTGTGATTCCCTTTCCCTACAAAAAGCCTGAAAAACAAGTAAATATCAGCCTCCTTTTTCCTCTCTGCCATCCTCTACTTCCATCTGTCATTTTTAACTATATTTATTGGGAGCAGCCAATTATGCTGCCGCCTCCTCCAAACACAAGAGAGAAAATAACATTACATGAATCTGGGCTTGTATTTGCATATTTGTTTACATGGCTCTGTGTGGGCATGAAGTTGTCCCTTGAAACAAGAACCAGGAAAAAATCAACCATCCCTAAAGACAAGTAATTTCTTTGCTGAGGATATCAGAGCTCAGCCATTGACATCAAGTCTAGGGCTGATCACTTAAAAAATGAATAAAGTGATTTGAATAGTCTGTCTGAATTTGGAAAGTGGATATCTAAATTATGTTGGTTTTTTTTACAAGAAACAGGAATAGCAAAGTCCAGTCCTAAATAAGGGATCTAATAATGGCCTTGGATCTTGGTTTTATAGACTAATGATTATTTGCCAAAAATATTCAGTAGATATAAACAAGAGAACTTTTATTTTCCTTGGCCATCCTGCTATGTACGCTGCCGAAAATTCATGAAGTTACAACTTATAACTTGTTTTTTCCTGGGGTAGTTGGGCAGCTTATCCTACTATAAACCATTTTCCTGTTTTATTGGTTGGCATAAAACATAGATGTACAGACAATAATTTCTCCTATCAAATCATCTGTTCAACAAAATTCTTGATCTGTTACTTTAATTTCAAATTTTCCCTTGGCTTTTAAGACTCCCAATTCCTTTGTGTTTCTAGATGTTCTTGAGTCTCAAGTGTGTTATTTCATAACAAAGACTGCCAGAAAACCTTCCTTTAAAGGAATCCACTGCAATCATGATGATAACATGCAATCAACATTATAACAGTATAATCTGAACAATATATTTCCAGTGCTGAACTTTTTACAGTATTGGCTCTCATAGGGAGGAGATTTCTTGTTTCCCCATTTGTCAGTTGGTAGGGAGGCTTTTTCTTTTCTTCATCCGACTACTATAACAAGATTGATCATTATTGTTATTTATTTTGCTATTTCATTACTTATTTTTTCCACTTTTAGAATTCAAACATCTTATCCACCAAAAAATTTCTCCATCATGATATGCCTGATTTTTTTCCATATGACAGAAGACCATATCTTCTCTAAGGTATGTTTTTGTTTATGTGCAGAATAATCTCATTTCACCTGCCACGTTTTTCCTCCCATTTTAAGTCTGCACTAATTTTGCACAACTTAATATGTTTTTGTATATTGTCATTCAATTCCAACCTCATGGGCACGAGATGTAAAATCAAAACATCAACTTTTTTCTCAGGTGATATAAAGTAAATATTCCTGCAATGGATGTTGACTGAGGAGCAACACACACTCCTGTTCCTAAGGTAGATTAGTAGCTGACCTGGAGGATAAATGAAGGAATGTGGTATTTCATATCTGATTATATTTTCATGGGAAGGATAGTGAATTATGTTTTCTCATATCCCAAATTCCTTATAAGATGGTGAAACACCATTTGTGTTCTAATTACCTCTGCCACAGCATTGACTATCACTCAGGAACTATTACATTAATGTACTTGAAATGTTTTAAAGTTTTTGTTCTTTATCTTCACTAGAGAGCAAAATGTCTTCACAGTTACATCATCTTTGTCTCCAACACTCTGAAATGCCCCTAGATGTTTTATTTTCTTTCAGTAGTACTCTTTTCTCTCTATGATTTAAAAAAAAATGGAAGAGGGAGAAAAACAGGCCTTTCTTCATTCTTCTGTTGATTCTTTTCATGCTGTCACAATACTAATAATGCCACAGACATTCCTGGTTGAAGTGCTGTTATACAGACATGTTTTCCCTTACCTCCTCTCCTCAATTATCCCCAGTTCCCACTGTTGCCATGCTCCCTGTCAGCTAAGGACCAACAGCTAAGGACTCCTTATAAGAGGTAAGGAACACAAACCATAACTACACTGTGGTTTGACTAACACAGATTTGCCATTGGACATAGTTATTTCTTCAGATGAAAACATCAAAAAGAAATGCAAAAGCCTCATAAAAGAGTTGACTGAGAATTTATTTGAAACTACACTTTAATAACTGCAAGTTTAATCAGGTTTTCTATTAGAGAACCAAACTGCATACAAAATACAGATATTCCTAATAACTCGTGTTTGTGCTTCAGATTCAATGGTATCTAAATAATTCTGGAGTATTTACCTGAAATACAAAGAAAACAAGGATATATCCTCCAGACCTTTATCTTTCCCAATACCAACACAGAGCTGGATGATGGGGATAAAAAGTAGAGAACGAAAATTCTTGAAAACCAGGGCAATTTTTAGAAACCTAATAGATGTCTCTAATGAGAATATGGCTTTGTATCTACTGTGTGAAACTTCAAATCCCTCACAAGAGCATAGCTGGCTGAGTATCTATGAAGGACTGGCCCACAACCCCTCACATTGTTCACTCTTCCCCACTGATGTGTCTGCAAAGGTGGTAACATGGTCCTAACAAACAGAACTTGGCCTATGAAATTACCATTACAGTTAGGATGGCGCTACTGGCAGCAGACTGAAGCTGCAAGTGCACGTCATAATGAAGCTCTCACATATATTTCTGTGCATTGAGGAATTCAAAGCTGACATGCATTTTCATGTCATTTTTGTATCCCAAATGCAGTATCTCAAACTTACTCTTCAATAAATTGTTTTCCTATTTCTAGGGCATGTTGGAAACAGTTTTGAAAAGGCCAAATGAAAAACTCTAAATAATAATCACCATCATTAAAAAAAAAAGAAGTCATAGGTGAAGGATTAGCAAAATACAGCTTCCAGACATTCATTTGAAGCACAAGCTATTTGCCATTAAACACTTTAATTGTCACCTCCTGTTTGCTAGCTTCAGTAACCAACTTACAAGTTAAACACAATAAAAGTACTGTGCCCTCTGCTGTGTCTTTCACCTACTGATTTTACAAGATTGACCTGCCCTGCAAACCCAGCCTTGGCAGTAGGCCCATTAAACAGCGTGTGCTTTTTAGCAGTGGATGGCCTGTCATTAAAAGTCCATCTGAATGATGCACCACCTGAGCCCTAATTTTACAATATGTACCTGAATGCAGCCTCCGTGGGAGAGTCATAGAGATTGGAAAAGTCTCAAACACATTAAAAATAAATAAATATATCTGCAGTTCCACTGTTCAAAGCTTACCTACAGGGAAATGCGAAATAATAAAATCTTTCCCCTAAAAGAATTTTATGCGTTGCCATGGGTACAAATACAAAGCAAGACAAGTACTATCATAATAAGGATGGGAAATTATCAATTAAAAATAGGGTGGGGAAAAAAATCAAAGCAGAGCCCTCAGCAATGCAGTTCTGAACTTGAGAGTTGAAGGACCTGGGTGGGTACAAAGATTCCAGATTGCAAGTGAATGAGCAGAGTGGAGAACAGCTACCCCAGAGATCCCATTGCTCTAGGCTTGAGATGCTACAACCTTTGCCTTTCTGTTTGAGGAACCAGAGCTGCAGAACAAATGTAATCTTAAAATATTATCTGCCTCCAAGTATTCTCCTGTATGATGCAGAACGATTAATCATTGCTCAACCAAACAAAGAAAAGACCCCATCAAGGTAATATGCATTGTATTGCTTTTTTCCTTTCCTTTGAAAACTGAAATTTTACAGCTAGAGGCCATTTCTAATGATACATCTTTCAGACTGCCTGTAAGGGAGTGAGCCTGTAATAGGATATATACCCCATTCCTATCTCATCAGCTATGGGGAAGTTTCAGACATTACTAATGGCTCTCCCAAAGCACCTGTTTTTGCCTTTAGGTATAGTATGATGATGGCTTTATAACCAGAGAACTGGGTATAGCATGCTGAAATTAGTTTTCAAGCAGCAACAGCTGGAAAGTGCTTGAAATTATGAGTAATGGTGGCAGCTGGGACTGTGAGAAGCTCCTGTCAGCCTCAAAACTGCTTGAATACAATATTTATATTGTATTCAATATTTACAAAATACAATATTTATATTATATTCTTAATATACAGGGAATAGTAATAAAGTAATTGGAAAAAATAGCGAGACCATGGAAATCTTTCATAACCATAGTAACTCTAATGAGTATATTTGTAAGGATCAGAAGTCCTCTATGTATACATAGCACTTCATCTACCAAAATAAAGACAAACTGATGGTATCATCATCTCTGCGCATGTGGTACGGCCACCATGCAGCATTGTCTGTCCATAAACCAAGATTTCAACACAAACTTTGCCCATCCCAGTACTGAAACTTCTTGTTGCCAAATACTTCTACATATTACACAGTTGATTCATTTTTGTTGCTGAACTCCAGGGTTTCTGCATGCTTTTTTACCTGCTTATCTGATACGCAGTACAACAAAAGAATTTTTTTTCCTTGTGCACTGACCTGAATCATTTGATTGGTTTTTACTCAATTTATGCTTGAGGTTCTTGTTAGGACTGCAGAATCTCTCTCTCAACCACCATTTAGATTCATGGAAGGCTACAAGGGAGCTAAAGCCTCTGAGTGTTTCACAATAGGCATCTGAGTTTTTCTTATATAGCTGCACACTGTTCACTGCAGTGCAGTAAAGCTGCAGTTTCCAGAGCCCAATCCTGCCATTAAACATTCTGTGGAAAGATTTACAGCCCCTTTGTGCCACAAGTATCTTTGTTTTAATTCAGTACTGAAGACTCAAGGTTAAGAAAAAGAGCCCTTGCCGCTGAAGTAAAGCACTGCAATACTGTTAAAAGGAATGTTATAGGAAGAGAATTTATCAATATTCTTCACAGATTAAGCTGCTTTGAGTGTTATTTCCTCGGTGTTTACAACTCTATTTCATCAAAATATTGATGTCTTTATTTTGTTTTGTAAGCAGAATTAATTTAATTTTTTAACTTTCTCAAAGCAAAATTTATATCTGAGTCTCTTCTTCATTCCAGTCAAGTACTTATTATTGCCATTATAGCCCTCAGAGGGAAAAAAAAAAATTTCCAGTGTCTGCCTTTCTGTTTTAATTCCTCCCTGAATCCTCATCCCTGTGAAGGTCACTGAAAAACAAGAACTTCCTTTCTTTTGTAGCAGATAAGTGCTATCTGCCTGACAGTTCCTTCTTCAAGTAGCAGACATGTTGCCTCTGATTTTTCAGTATCTTAGTGAACCACCTTTTCTCTGAGACATTCTTTTTGTCTTAGTAATTGTCCTATTTTTTGAACCAAAAATACAGTGTGTTATTATTCTCATTGAGCTACTGAAAGAAAATACTTTGAGGGAACACACTAATTAAAAATCTATTAAATATGAATAAGCCTCATTTACCTCCTGCCTTAGCACAAATATTTCTATACAACTACTTCAAAATCAGATTTTGAGGCCACTGGAATGGGATACTGACTATTTTAGAAGTATGCTATCAACAAAATGAATGCTAGGGGTCACACTTACCCAGTTTTGGCAAAGTTAGTCCAGTATGTCATAACCACTGCACTAAGCATGACATCATTCTTGGAAAAGTTGCAGTTGAACAGTTCTGTGGGACCAATCATAGGAATCCCAAACACATAA
The DNA here is from genome assembly GCF_047830755.1 of Zonotrichia albicollis. Taxonomy (NCBI): domain Eukaryota; kingdom Metazoa; phylum Chordata; class Aves; order Passeriformes; family Passerellidae; genus Zonotrichia; species Zonotrichia albicollis. The sequence continues at coordinate 107,765,169 of NC_133820.1, forward strand.
GGGACTTCATCACCATGAGCTGAATCAGCCCAGCTGGGTTTCATTTCACTTTGGCAATGGTGATAAAATGCATAGAAATATGTTGGAGATCCATACTGGGCATGCAGGTCAGCCGTGGCAACAGCTGGAGCAACCCATTGGTGGTCTGTAAAAAGAGCAACCAGGGTCTTCCGTCTTGTTTCGGGATTTTCTTTGTCTGCCCAGTCAGTGTACATGAATTTAATGGTCTCTCGCAGTGTGTCCTTCCCTTCTGGATAGCCATAGAGATTGTCCACAAAATTGGAGACAGAAAAGTCAAAATCATTGGGAGAAACACCATCTTCATTGTCTACAATGCCATCCACAAATTTCAAACCTTCCCCTTGATTCACACCCAGCATTATATCATAGTTAAGGAATTCCCCTTGCTCCATTAGAATCTGAGGGTCATCTGGAATCACGTCTCCATCTATCACAGGCCCAAAGGCAATGTGGTACGTGGCTGGAGTGATAGTCTGTTGAATGAGTTCTTTGTAATTCTTATTCCGCAGACATTCAACCAAATCAGTGGTATCCAGCATGTCGCAGCCCACTTTATCTGCCAATATCCGAGTGTACTTGGCAGGCTGATAGTTCACTGCCCAGCTGGACAGGGCTGTTCCACTCTGTATGATTGCCTTTTGGAACAAACCTGCAGGTGCAAATCATTTAAATACAGATCCAATTAGATATTAAAAAAAAATAAATATATATATATATATATTAAAAAATGTAAAGTATTTCTTACTAAGGAAACAAAGTTTTGATTATAGAATCCCTAAAGGATGCATACAATGAAATTTTGAATAAATTTCCATAGATCCTACTCACTGGTCCCTTTTTATGCTATGTAGAATAGGCTACTAATTAAAATCTGCCATGCTCTTGATTACACACAAAAAAAGCACGAAGGTTTCAGGTTACTGTTTCAAGAACAAAGCTCATTCCTGTACTGCAGTTTTCTTGTATCTGATGGAAGTCCTCTGGCTTTACTACATTGGGAGTCCTGTGAAAATTTCTTTAAAGGACTGGCAGCTAAAGGCAATCAAATGCTCTTTGCCATGTAAATGACACTCATAAATGCGCCTTTCAGTAGTTTAAAGGTCAAATGAAAATTACACATTCTCATTTCCTTCACAAAAGCCATGCATCATACTAACTTGAAAAAATCTACTCTATTAAAAGCAATTTCATATGTTTGAATCTTCTATTCTGAATTTTTTAATTGACCATTTAATTTTTAAATTATTATTGTGTGTATGTTAGCATTGCTTATATGTTGAATTGTGTGTGTCTGTGTGTGTGTATGTGCGTGCGTGTGTAACCCTGCTTATATGTTGAATTAAAATTGTAACATTTAAATTGTTTTGCCAAGGAGCAAGATGATATTCAATTGTTTTTTCTGGTTGTTTTACTAATATACAAACTGGAGTATGAAGAAAAGAAAGATGGAAACCAGTCTGAAGAGTTTCTTTGCTTAAAGCAGTGAAAGGCAAGGGGAGCATACTGGTGAATCTGCCCCACCTGTGGGTTTTTTTTCTGGTAAAACCACTAAAATGGCCCATTTTATATTTAAACTGAAATACTTGGGTGTCTTCTGCACATGGTTCCTACCATCATGTTCTCAAAATGCAAAAGACAGAAAAGTTAGAAAAGCATGTGGGGTTTTTGCTGATATACTTTTGAGGATGATATCTGAATGCACACAATAAAAAATTTCAATTATTTAATCAGTTAAGTCTTTCATGGTTCCATCTACTTGATTTTGGCATGGCTTGCTGAACAGTTATTCTCTGGAATTTTATTTGTATGAATAGAATGAATTGTGAAGCATAATCATGTATTTCAAAACTAGGTGTGTTTTCCAGCCTCCCTGCTATAACTTCTGGCTATGGCTTATCTGTTACAAATTTCTGTATGTTTTATTGTGACAGAAATGACATGGATTAATAAATAAAATAGATATTTTGGTGTTGTCTTTTATCCACTCTTTGTAGATTTGATCTTATCACCAGGAATATTTATAGTTCAGTACTGGTGCTGTACATTCTTGGAGTTTAGGTTTGGGTTTTTTGGAGGGTGAGGTGCTGAGGGTGGAAATCCCACAGCTTCCTTACCAAAACCTGAAGAACACTGTGTGGGATCACATAGTACTTGTGGGGAGTTAAACACAGTTTTTAATAAGGCTTTGTTATATTTTTACTACATAAGGAAAGCATCTACATACATGCTGGAAGTGCAGCCAAGAGTGTACAAAAAATCAAAAAGGTCATTGCTCTTTTCCATTTTAATTAGGGTAAATTCTTTGACAGAAGAGCCAGTGGAAGCTGTTAATAAAGCTAGAAAAAGTATATTGCCCATGGCATTTGTTGCATGAGGTTAATGCTGTGATAGCATTTAGTTTTCTTATAAACATATTTATGTTGACTAATACAAATCCAGAATTCTATCTATTAGGTATTTTACAAAAATTATCTACCTCATGTAATTCTAATTCAGCCTACCTTGTTTGGCACTTTCACTACATTTTAACATAAAAAAAAAAAAAGAAAAAAAAGTACTTTGCCAGGGGGATTGTTACCTTCTGAATAGTGGGAAAGTGTCAGGAGACTGACACAGGAAGCTCCTGCCCCAGATCCAAAAATAGTAACTCTCTTCGGGTCTCCTCCAAAAGATCCAATATTTTCTTCAATCCAACGTAAAGCTTGGATTTGGTCAAGCAATCCATAATTGCCTTTTGCAGCTTGGTCCCCAGTACTTAAAAAACCTATAAGGCAAAACCCCATAATTTTAGTTCACCAGATACAGAGTTAGCTACAGGGTATCTACATATTCACAACACATCTTCCCATCTTTTCATCTTCTGTGCTTTTTTTCTTCTTCTTCTTTTTAAAGGTCACAGTCCTAGTTAAATGTCTCCTGAGCAAGCAGAGAAATTCTGTGTGCTGTTTTGCTTGATTTTTTTTTCCCCTACTTCAGAGATCCCATTTATGAGGAATCACTATTTTCTTATTGAAATGTTTCTATAACAATGCAACAATACAGAAAGACAATTTAAATATTTTATAACTAGATGTGAGTCGGGTGCAAAATCTTAGGAAATTGTTTTTGGGCAAAGATGTGAAATAGCCGGTCTATGACTGAGAACAAAACTCTCTAACACATTGTTTTAAATACTTCTTACCAAAATTGTCCTAAACTACATAGCTCTTTAAATTTCTGTACTTGTGATATGGATAAATGTACTCTGAAAGAGAAAAAAGAAGGCTGAAGTAAATAGAAAAAAAGAACATGAAAAAGCCTAGGAGAAAAAAAATTACATTTCAGTTTCACAGAGGATATTTATTAGGAAGAAAGCAAGTAAATCCATGACAACATAGCCTTTGGTGGGTAGACTTTATCTGAACAAATCAGGTCTTGTCTTTCTCTTTGGAAATTGCAGGAAAACTCGTGCTGCTGTTTTTTGTTCCTGTGCTGTGGTTATCAGATTCTAGAAAAAAAACATGGCATGTTTGCTGCTTGTCTTGCAACTGTGAAAAAAATGACCATAAGATTAGGATTGAGATTAATTTTGGTTTTTTGAAACCAGCTAAGGTGAAACATTGCAGTTATCCCTGCTGCTTATCATTCACAGTTAAGACCTGTGCTATGTCCAAATTACCACATTGAGTTGTGTACTCACAGTCCTCTCTTTAACTCCCCTTTCTGTTAGACAACTTTTCCTGTTAGACAACTGCAAAGTCAGAAGTCTATTAGAAATACCTTACAGCATATGGAAGTTTTCAGATGGACATTACTGATTTAGGCACCAGTGACAGCTGTCAAAGACAAAACAAGGAAATCACTTGGCAAGTTTTTTCCAGCTAATTATCAGTTGAGAAATATTTGCTAGAAGGGGGACCCAGGACATAGAAGATTTATGATCTGGTGCAGTTGGAAATGAAAGACTCTGTTATCATAAACCATGTGAGCCTCCATGCTCCTGACTGGAAGGTGAGTCCTAGGTCCCTAGGGGAAAAAATACTTTGCAGTACATTTCCCAGGCTTTGGTAAAGGGGAACAGATCTCTTTGCATTGGCTGTAATAATTTTTTTGTTTATAGGAAAAATGAAAATACACATGAAGGAAGGTGTTCACATAATGGAGGAAGCAGAATTCAAATCACATCCATATTGCTAGGTAACATGATAAAGCTTTTTCATTTAAAAAGCCTCTACTAATAGAAAGCACAGTCGTAAGAATGGCAGTAACCTTTTTTCTCTTCTGTGAAAATGGAGAAAAAATAAACACTCTTAATCCATAATTGTCTCAATTTATTTTTTTAACAGATGTGTTTTTCTTTTTTTTTCACATGCCTTTATTATCTTTATAGGCCTGTCAAAGAAAGAATAATCCACTTGCTGCCTTTGTTGCTGTAGCTCACTGCAATATTCTATAATACTCTATAATTAAGGCTTTATTCAATCAGAACTATGACATCCATTGGATAAAGGAAGTGTTGTAACCTTTAAAGCAGGATGGTAATTAATATTCAGAGCCTAAACCAGTTTTAGTTCTACTAGCAGCATCAAACTAAAGCTGTTTGAACTTCTTAATTTTGAATTCTTACCAAATGTTCTAAAAGGTGAACTTGGTAAAGCTGCAGTCAATGAATATCTAATGTTCAAAAGATGAAGTATTTTTTTTTTCTATTTCCACAGTTGTCTGCTGATTCTCATTAATTGCAAGAACAAATTTTCTTAATTTAAAAACTAATCACCATGGCAAAGAGTCAGCTTCACATTACACAAACTGAATTCATAAATCTGTCTTTTCTTGCCAAGGATATATTTTCTTTCGTGCTCTGAGTACCAGATCAAAATATTTTTTCGAAGCTATTTGAAGAAATTCAGGCAAATAGTAACTATTTGTCCAGATATACACAACACTAAGGGTTTTTTGGCATTTTTTCTATATTGCTTCAGTGAAGAGAAAAAAAAAATGCTTCTTTAAACTGAAGTTCCTGAAATAACTGTTATTTTTCTCTGACTCTGTGAAGGAAAGCATTCAAGTAAAATTCTTTCGTTTTAGACTACTAGATAGAAATCGTCAAGGAGAAAAAGATTGCAAATGGAAATTGCCAGGAATTTTCCTTTTCTAAAACCTTTAAAAATGCTACTCAAAAGCCAAATGCTGTCACTTGCACTGTTTTGATAACACAGTGAATACTTACATACTTACTACACTTAGATCACACTTAGACAAAAAGAAATCCCTAGCTTTATCTTTATGGTTGGTTTCCCCATATGCTACAAAAATCTTACTGTGATACCAAGCCCCAACATACTAGAGGTGATATTTCCCCATTACTACTAAAATGTTATGCAGAGACCCACTGGGACAAGTAGAAGAAAAAATATCCATAAAATCCACCCAAAGAGTTTAATTTTGCTCAGCTGCAGCCTTGTCTAGTGGTTGGAGGCCATGCCTACACATCCCCAGTATGGCTGGCAGACCTTCAAGAGTCAGCCTAAAGAAATGGGTGGACTGCCTCTCCACTGTACATAGTTCATGTCCTTTATTTTACCATGACCAAGCTATTGCCTGGTCCATGGGCTGAATGAATGACTTCTTATGGACATAAGGGGCAGGACATCTTCCAGCTGAAGCTCACCTGGAAGAGCCCAAGCTGTAGGAAACTCTCTGCAACGTGAAACAAAGTGCAAGGAGTGGTGACAGTACTGAGGTTTTCTGTGGAAATACACTCTTGATCTGAATTAAAACAATAATGTAACCATGGTCAGGATAAAAATCATATTTTCCCAATCACAGCACTTCAATTTAACATACATAGATTTAGGAAGAAAAAAAGGCAATGGAGAAAACCCCCACACCATTATGTTAAAGATTGCAAATTGTTATCTGAGAACTATGATTTCACCCTTAGAGATAAATAAAATGACCAAGATAACCGCAATCTGGCAGTAATTTTCATTTTCAAATTTATATGACCTACTTTGTCATTTCTTTAAAATTATTTAAAAAAATAAATTACACAACTTCCCTTTGACATTTTGCACATGGCAATATCCAATACTACATCACTGCAGGAAAAGTCCATTCTTTATCTTCATATTTTGGCCCCATGGGCCTAATACATACAAAATCAATTTCATAGCTGTCTGAAAGCCTGAATTTCAACTGTGAATATTACTCTGCTGGTTTGTGCCTTTTCCCCTCTCTCTCCCTCCTTTCCAAGCCCCAAGTTGGGGGACTCTTTCCCAGTGGAATGAGGTTGCCTTGGTGAAATCTGGTATTATATTACTGGCTCAAAATAGCATCAAAACTTACAAATACATTTTGCTACTGGTAAACTTCACTGACTCTCAGATTTAAATAAAATCAGAAATTCAATCAATTGTATTTGATTTCTTTTCTATTTAAGAAGGGAAAATATAATGAAAAATTAAACTTGATTCTATCATTAATTTTACTAGGTACTACAATCAATTCTGAAAGTATATCTTGAAATGAAACATACTTTTCTTTGTAAATGAAGTACTTTTGCTTCAACTTCTGCCCTTCACAGGTTCTCTTAAAAACAAAATGTTTCATTTCTGAGGAACAGCCCTCAGACAAAAAAAAATTCCGAACTTAGTAAGAAACATTAAACAGCCAAGATGTCACAACAAGAAATTAATCACTGGGAAATCTGAAAAAAATCAAAAAGTTAGTGCATTTTGATCTATTTAAGTCCTCTTTTTTAAGCCTCTGCTGCATTTTCTGAATTTAAATTTATTTTGTCTTCATGCCTTTTCATGACTGCTGTCCAATAGGCTGCTGCAATTTGTTTGTAAGGTGACATACAAAGATTGATTTGTACAGCAACTGATCAGAACTATGACATAAGCAATATAAATAACATAATGGAGACTGTGCTTCAGAATACAATCATGTCTTTTTTGTTTACATTTGTGAAATACCAGGGTAGGGCCTTTTCAAAGGAAAGAGCAAATGGCAAGCATACAGCAGAGCCTTCATATTTTCTAATAGATTTTGTCTGTACCTATCATATTTACCACTGGACCAGTTCAAATGCCAAGTAAAATTCACTGGGGATTATTGAGAACATAGAGACTACAGCTTGTTCAGGAAGACCCTGAAATATAAATAGTTGGAGAATAGAGAAGCATTAGAGGGAATTGTCATATAAATTTGTCCTACACTTGCCCTTCCCTTACCATTCCCAAACATCCCCAATAGTGTTAGGAGGGAGGATGTTTGGCTGGATGATATCATGGTTGGAATCAATATAACTATATATTTTTTGGGGTTTTTGACTCTGTTCATTAACAGTATGATGTCAACATTACTGAAAAGCTGGTGGGATGCAAGATAGAGAGATGGTGTCCTTGGCACAGGTTTAGCAGAAAAAAACCCAAACTCCTGCAGCATGACTGGCATATGCAAAGCTGAGTAAGCATCACAGTTGCACCTGAAATTTTTACCTAGAGCCAAAAAAGAAATGAGTGGACTGTCGACTGGCTATGTATGGGTCTGTGCAGAAATAATGTTACACAGAGACCTCTTCATCCTGAAAACAAAACAACAGTGCCTTTCCTCCAGCTTCAAATTGGTTTGAAACTTGCAGGTTCTCTGCGAAATCAAATGTTTTAATACTTAGAAACTTAAGAAGTAGGATAGTGTGTGATTCTGAGGCAGTGGTCATAAAAGGGAATTTCTGCATGCCATGGCTATTTACCATATCCAGCTGCAAATAACACTCATTTAAATTTTAACTCAGATTATGGTAAATTATGAGAAACAAGCAGTGAAGATAACTCAGTTTACAGTTTTTATATGAGGGTATAGATTATGCTAAAGTACAGGGGTGATTTTAATTCAATTTTCTAGCTTGGGCTTAAGAAAACAGTCTCTTCTGATTCTGCCTTGATGGATTCCTTTCAATTACTTCTATTGGGAAGGTAAAGCATAAATCTGTTTGTTTAGAAAGATAATCTCATTACTACATGCAGTACAAAAGAATAGGTCAGTGATGGTGAGGTGAGACTATTATTTGTTCCTATATTGATTCAGTACTGAAACCTAAAATCTGCTTTTTTACAATTCAGGAAAACTCTGAAATATATAAAAGTCTTTTGAAAATGTTCTGGATAATAAATGTGCATAAGAACACTTAGTACTAAAAGAATAAGAAAAGACAACAGGATACATTTTAGCAAGATTTAAAACCTACTTTTATGCATATTTCTAAACTGTGAAAAGCTTCTTAACATAAATTTATTGGAACACCAGGGAGATCAACAGTTTCCTTCAGTCAAGCCATTATGATATTCTACAATGAAATTTTTTTAAGGAATCTAATTGAAATTAGTACATTAAACTTAAACTGCTCTTAAATTTGCCTTGTTCATTGTACTCTGAATCATGCTCTGAAGCTATTGTGCAACGAGGTTAGGCCAATGAATATTATCTAAAATATTAGAAATTTAAGATATTCACATTATTCAATTCTATTGTTATTATTCATGATGAGAAGCACATAACTCTATAGGAAGTGTCACTGAAGATTTTGCCAATCATTAAGAATGTAGATTTTTTAAAAAAATATGGTAAATGATGATGACAGCATCAAACATTTCAGAGCACATTCAGCGATCTACTGTCTTCTTATCTACCATTTAACTGAATATTCACAAGTTAACCTGCCATTGCATAATATACAATCAATAAAACAGCAGGTTCAGTATTACTGTTAAATACATTGTTAACAGCTTGATTAGCAGCAAATTAGCAGCTCTGGGAATGTTATTGCCAAAAAAAAAAAAAACCAAAAAGTGTGTGTGTGTGTGTGTTAAAGGAGAAAATAATAAATATCTGGTGCCATCAGCCTACGACTTGAAAATATTTTATAATCACTGATCTAGACAGTCAAATCCAAAGGCATTGAAAAAGAAATATATGCCATGACTACCTATGAAGCACTAATGAAGTTACACACTTTCTTCTCAGATGAGGAAATACAAAAAACAAGCACAAGAAAAATTGTAGATTAAGACAAAGCACAATAAGTGAAAGGAACAGGAAAAGAATAACTAAAGGAAAGGACAATATCTGACACCTCCCAAAAGCAGAGTGAAGCCTTGCCAGTCCCTGAACAACAGCTCCTTGGAAGTCAGACCCACCCCACTTCTTCCTCTGGCATTGTGTCCTCTGTGTGATGATACACCGTGGGACATCTGCTTGGTCAATGTGGGTCCACTGTCCTGCTCCTTGCTCACCCTCCCAAGCTCTTGCCAGCCTCCAACTTATTGTCAGCATGGGAAAAATAAAAAACCTTGGAACTGTGTAAGCACAGTTCAGCAACAACCACAATATCAGTTATCAGCACTACATTAGTAAGAGACACAAACCACAGCATCATATGGGCTGCTCTGAAGAAACTTAATTCAATCCTTAATTCCCACTTTAAGAACCTTAATTCCCACCTGTCCCAGTACAGTATTCTACATCTACAGCACAATCTCCACTTCTAAAGTGATGCCATTTGGGCTTTGCCTTTTTTTTACATGTTCTTTGTATTATTCCACATATATTTATAACTCTGACATCTATGGTATTAGTAGCTACTTTTCCATGGCCTTTCCTTAAGCAGAAAGACAAAACAAATTCCAGAGCTCCAATTGTCTTTGTATGTTATTTTTCATGTCATTGGGGATGTAATTTGATTTTAAAAGTTGTAAAACATGGGAGTTAAAGTTATTCTTTAAAATAAGATGAAAGAACCAACATTTAAATTTTAGACATTTAAATGAGTCACTTGTTGATAGCTGAGTTTGTGGTACTATAGCTACCATTTCATAGGCATCACACAAACTTCCTTAAGTGGTATATAACAGCTTCCTAATGGAATTACTTATGGCCCTTAGGGAGGAATTAGATTTTCAATTATTACATTTATAATTTAGAAAAGGAAATGTTGATTAGATCTGTTTAATTTAATGTTTCAGCTAATGTGGGATTTTTCTCACTAATATATTTATTCTTGGGTTTGGGTTTTGGTGCTTTCTTCTGTGTTTCTCTGATTAATAATATATGCTTTATAGAACTAAATCAATGTAAAGGTTAACAGTAATGAATTACTATTATCTTTTTTATTGGTTTGGGGTTTTTTTATGAACCTCAGGATACACTTTGTTCAGCTAATAGTGATGGTTTCAGTTATTACACTGTTTTTGTTTACACATGCATGTAGTGATTTGCAGACCATGTGAGAAAACTTGAATAAAGAATACTTGAATAGAGAGGCTAAGCTAGAATTGTCTTCAGAAGAGTTTTTGGGATTTCTAAGTATCTTCAAATTGTGCTCTAGCTCTTAATTTTTCTCCAGGATGGATTAAGTTTTGGTGATTTCTGGGAGACCACTGGAAATGATGAAGTAACAATTCCCAAGTGTCAGATAGGATTTTTGGGGGTACCCTCCACCTTGTCTCCCCAGTGCTTATTGTTGTCGTACTCCAAACGACACATTTCAAAAGCAAACTAATTCAGTCCTAAATCTGTTGCTATAAAATATTCACATTATCAATAATTTGGCATCTCAGAGAGAGATATGAATTGTAGGGAGACCCTACTCACAGGGGTGAACTTTTGTAAAGGAAGATTAGTCTCCAGAAAATCTTCTGTTATAGATAGAAGAGAGAAAAAGAAAGAAAAACCAAAAAACCACTGCCTTTTCTAGAAGCCAAATTAAAGCACCGAGTCACAGTCTTACTCTAATCAGCCAGAAGCAATCACTCTTCACAAGACAAGAAGAGTTTAACAGGAATTAAGGGCATGACCTCAGCTCCTCCCGATATGCGCCACCAGTGGTGCAAGGGAGGCACCTGCAGAAGGGTGTCAGACTCACCTTCCAATCCTGCAGGGTGGTGTGGAAAGAGCAGGGAAGGAGGTGATCAGTTACTAATCTAAAGAAAGTACAAGAAGGATGGAAATTGCAGAGAACCCGCTTGGGAAGCAGAGCAGGTCAGAGGGACAGCTGCACAAACTGCTGCCGCCTGTCAGGGCTGGGGGAGGCGGTGACAGCAGCTCCCGTGCTTTGGTAATTTGTGCTACCTCTTCTGCTAGGAAACTGAAACATGCTATCAAAATCTCCCAGATGAATCTTATTCCTGTGGAATCAGTCCAGCTCTCCTGGCATTAGCTGACATGCATTAGAGCAGCAAACACTCTTGGTTCACCTGCGCTCAATATATCACTACTAAAAACTGAGCCTCTGCTAATTTCTGCTCCAAATGATCCTCAATGTGTTTGAAGGCAACTGAGATTCTCTACAAAACAAGCAAAGCTAAGAGGTCTCAGGGCTCAAATTCTAGCAAACTTGTTGTAAGAATATGATAATTACCGACCATCAGTAGAAGGCATAAGTGTTGAAGAAAGAAATCAATGTGCAGCAGAAGAAAATGTGGATGCATTTTATAAACTGGTAATATGACTGTATCCAGACTTTACTTTGGTTACTCCAGTGAGAAAAAGACAGATCTTCTGAAATGATTCTTCATAGCAGATGTATCTGAGATGCCTGAAAAGCTTTGATTTAATTTGTTTATAAAGCCAAAAATATTTATTTCCTAGAACGATTTGGATGCTTTCAAATTGTTTAACATAGCAAAAGACTAAGAGAGACAGTTCTAAAAGATGTATTAAATATACTGAAAAGCCCAAATTGCTTCTGGATTTGCACACATTAATCTCATTTTATGAAATATAAATGCTGACTTTGTTGTCTTCCTTCTGAATTCTTCTGGTTATGAAGCAGATTATTATTATTGTGGAGAAAAAAACTTTAGACACTGCTAAGTATTCATGTTTTGAGTGTTTCAAAATAGTGTTATAAAACCAATAATTTTCTATTTATTATTTTCAACAAGTGAATGCAATAGAAATAATCACTTCTTTAGAAAACAGTTTGAGGGCTAGGAATTCACATTCTGCAGTTTTGGCTGAGCTCTTCGGGCTGGTTTCTACATCTTCATACTTCATATTTCTCTCTATTATCATGTATCCAAGAACATAATCCTCAAATTAAGACTCTCAGTCCGCTGAGAGTTAATGAAAAAAAGCATTAACCACATCAAAAGCACTTCTGTTGGATGTTATCTGAACCTAGATTAATGTTCTGCAGAAGGAAGAATATTTAGGAATGACCAGACACAACATTTTTTGTTCCATTTCATTATATCCTGCTTCTAAAGAATACTGACAAGAAATACAGAAAAATGCTGTGAAGTGTTAAATAAACTGGGGGGGTGGAAGCACTGGGAATTCATTTTCATATTTGGATCCCCAGAAGTCACTGTTTCTCATCTGTCTACGTAAAGCATTGATAGGAATTAAATTATTTCTCCCAGTGAAGAAAAGCAAAAGTGAGGGTGACTGTGTACAAAAGTCTTTTCAAGTTACATCATTAGACACAAATTGAAAGCACTTATTCATATTTAAGCGTGTACTTTGTTGAAAGGTTTTATTAAATCTAGTTATTGTTGAATCTTTATTCAAAAAATGCAATTTTTGCTTCTCTTTACCTTTTACAGAAGGGTAAACCGGTAATTTATTTCTTCTACAGTATATGCCTATTAAAATGATTATTTACATTCATACCTTACTATTAAAATGGAGCAATTTCATGTTGCCTAGATACAAATCAGAAGGCTATTTTATATAACTAATACACATGAACAAACAAAGCAATCACAGATGAAAATAATTCTTTATTCTAGTATTTTCTTTAACCTTCTTTGCTCTTTTTTGTTACCATTGCTTGTGACAAAAAAAAAAAACACATTCTTACTGAAGATACCTACAACTCCAGCAGGATGTTATGGTCTGTCTTTTACATTCAATGCATTTCACCTGCTCTTTTTAAAATGGATTATTGTGTCCATTCGCAAGACTTTTGGTAAAAGAAGACAATGAACTATGGCAATCAACATTTCTAGCTTTACTTACTGGTCTGGTTTTATTTGGACATAAATATGACTCAAAGCATCTTGCATCCATGCATTTTGCATTCATGCAGCACACACAATTATCTATAGCTGTATTTTCCAATTTAAAATTTATAATTTTAAAGAAATACTGTTTCTCCAAATCTGTTCTGGTTTAAAATGGCCATCATAAAGCGAAAATTAATAGATTAACACATTTTTTCACATATGTTCTCAGAACTTCATAACTTATGGGTATTACAGAGAAATTTTAATTCCCTCTCTTCTTTTTAATTTGAACTGTACATTTTTCCCTATATTTATCTACATATTGGTCTCCAAAGGATTTTTTTACACATATAAACACACAAGCACACACACATGTGTGTGTATTTAGTGTTAAGTACAAACTGAAAAATACAAATCTGTCTTTTGTCAAACATTTCAACCCACTAAGTGATATTTGTTGCTAGAAAAGTAAATATAACAAAAACAAATTAATAAATGGGAGAAAGTTGAAGAATCTACTTTCTGGGCTGTCTCGCAGTTTTGGTTTGTTGTCTTTTTTCCCATGGGAATTTAAATAATAATGCAAATGAAACATAAATGAAATAAAATTATTTACTCAGTTTTAATTATTTTCCCTTCTCTTGAAGTTTTAAATTATTCTTGCACACAGCTTCCTTTTGCCTCTGTTTTATGGCCCCTTGATTTTTCTAACCTGTCTAGTTCACCAGAAGTCACTCTAGTTCACCAGAAAGATAAATTCTATCCTCAATTGGAATATCTTTTTTGGGGAGGAGTAAGTTTGTAAAATAGATTTCTACATCTTGTATGAACACTATCAAGATAAGATGAGAAATACCTGTTTTTCACATTGCCTGCTCCTGAATGCAAGCCTTACCAGCTCCTAAGGGGAAGGCTTCCAGCAGTGTCTTCCTCCTGTAGGATGGTTGCTTTGTCTTAATTAGGAAAAACTTGACTAAGGAAAAGTCAGTCTTTCCTATGGTCTCCAGAGCTGCCTATCTTTCTCCATCGACTGCCTTACTAATAAACACTACTTTTGTAGAATAGATGCTAAAATATGAAATCAGGCATCCTCAAGGACCACAGAGATAGTGTTTGGGTTCAACATCTCATCAAACACAAGTAACCAATAGGCAGTGCTACCAAATAAACATCCCAACATGACTACACACATCTAAATTAAACTTTCCAGAAAGGATTTCCAGCACGGCTTACTATAGAATATGTTCTTTATAAATAATTTTCAGACTATTTTTAGAAAGCTCGTTTTAGCTCTGCACAGTTTGTAATATACAGAGGGCTTTGCTTTGGCAGTGCAAATATATACAGAATACATGAATAGAAGTAAAACAGTTCGTGGCAATTGGCATTTTACCTAACAATTAATGAAACTTTTAACTTGTCCTGGCTAGCCTGTTCTTTTATGTAAGCTGGTGAGTTGTTTGTCACCATTTGCTGAATTTATTGCACTATGAACAGAGACAATTTTGCTTGCGTGCGGCTTTGGAATCAAAGGAATGACTCACAAGCACTATTTGTCTGTTTGTGACAACAAGCCTTTGTACTGATATTCTTACTGAAGATATCAGGGCTCCCAACAGGATGCAGAATTTTTTACGGTGCCTTTTTCATCCTCTAACTATTTCATGGCAGGTCACCAAATATGTTTCTAAGTGGGTCATTCAGCCCATTCACAGTTTTTAATTTTTTTCCCTCTATTTTTATCCAAGATTTTAATCGCATCAATATCCTCCTGAGAAAGAGCTTTAGGAACATAACATCAGTGCAGATGTATTTTTTGTGTTTAGTTTGATACCAAATATAGGATCTTAGAATGTGGACTAGAAATCAGGAAAATACCCAACCTCCTGGACAGAAGTTCAGCATATTATTAATGTTTTCTTGTTCTGAAATATTTAACATACACATTCACAAACACACAAACCCACACAAATAGTCAAAATACCCCCTAAAAAGCATAAATCTCAATATATACAGTCTTCATTACAATGAGAAAATAGATGGATACAAGGCTCTTCATTTTCAAAGGCTGATCTGAGAATTTTTACTTTCTTGTTAGTGCACCATTGTTATTGCTTCTAGGGTCCTAAACTTGAGGTCACATCCATTCGTTTTAATAGAATTTTTGAGCTACACAGAGGGATAGAAATCTGAGTGTCAAATTGCCTTTTACTTCCAGGCTCACAACTTTCTAATTTCATAATTTGGATGTAAATAAAAAAACCCTGTTTACACCAAATTTTAGAACCTAAGACTAATTTCATATCAAGTGAAATAGATTGTGTGAAATTGGGTTAAAAAAAAACCCTGACAGATTTTTTTTTTTTTTTTGACAGAATAACATAAAGGGATTTTGTCTTAAATTACCAGAAGTCTATGTCAGTGGTCCTTCTGTTATTCCTCAGATAATTAAGGTTGCAGTAAGTACAAGAGTATGAATTCCTACTGCTTTTCTCTTGTGGAAAAGGAAATGATGAAAAAGGTGTGGCAGAGACTTAGAGCTGTGTATAAATACTCTCTAGTCAAACTAGCCTTTGCTGTCTGTAGGTCTACAGAGCAATTTCTGTGATAGGATTACATTTATCTCACTCTGTCCTGCCTTCTTTTCACCTCTTATCTCTTCCCAATAGTTTGGATTTTTGTTTTTCTGGTTGGGTTTTTTCTTTGTTTATTTTTCATTTGTTTGGTTTTGCTTCATTTTGATTTTCTTTCATGTCATGGTAATTTATTGGTGCCCTGCCTCTGAAAGTAAGAAAATAAGATTACTCTTGTTTTGCAAATGAAGAAACTCAAGGAGAGAAACTGAAAACCCAAGACACAGAAAGCCTCTTTTAGAATTAATAATGGAATAAAGAAGAATATGGCTTCCAGTTCTAATTCAGCATGTTGCAAAGCAAATATTTTCATTAATGAAAGTAAATAGAAAATCACAGATGATGAATCTTACAGATGACTGATCTAAAGGGGATGAAACACCTAGGCAGCAAGCTACAAATACACTTAGTATTCTGCTCTTTTTCCTTGATAAAAAATTCTTTATCCAGAGCAAAGCATAGATTTACACAGGAGCATGGAATGGAAGCCATAGCTTTGGAAAGTATGTGAATGTGAGAGCAGCAATGGGCAGTAACCTACAAATCAATGACTAGAAAAGTCCCAAGGGGCTGTGGAATTTTTTAGAGCAACTGAAGAGAAGATTCCAATGTGATAAACCAATGCTATCTTTGGATATTTAAGGAGGAAGTAGTTTGTAAGAAAAGAGAGATGACTTCAGCCCTATGAGGAACACTGTAATCCATTCTGAGGTTTTTATTTTAAGAGATTAACAGTGTGGATGAAGAATGAGCCAAAAAAATTCAGGATTTTAGGAGAACAGAAAAAAGTAAGATTTGTCTCTCTTAGTTTCAAATACCATCAGTGTAGAGAGCTGAGTTAGATCTTTAGATATCTCTTCAATCTTAAGGGTATCTACAGACATCTACTACATTTAAGGCATACACATATAATGAAGTTGCATTCTTTAGATTTTGGAATACAAGTCTGCAGAGGTTTTTGCAAAAAGATTGAGATAGAACTTAATTTCAATGTAAAAATACATTTATGATCACAAAAACTCACTTATTTGACAAGAAAAAGTCTCAAAAACAACAACAAAAAGGCAGTAAGCTAAACTGAGACAAAATCAAATGAGATATAAACATGGAAGGCTTTTTCAAAAGAACAAGTATTGTTGATACTTTAATCTGAAGGTGAGCACATGATGCTGATATAATCCTTCTAAGAACAGATCTAGTAGCACAAAATCTATGTGAGGAAGTATTTTATTCCATAAAAAACCACCACTGCCTACTAAAAGGCAACTTTGAAAATATTATGACTATACTATCACATTTTCAACACACAGAGATTATCTTTCAATCCACCAATAAAGAAGGAAAGTGAAGTTTATATTCTAGTCTGTGACCAAGAGATGATTAATTTGAAATTGCTGCAGAAACACTAAAAAGTACATATAAAGCCCTGTGTACAACTTCTGAATGGTATAGCTAACTATGAACTCACCAGCATCAGTTGCTGGAGAATATCCTTAGAGTGAGAATTAGATTGGCAGCATCAGGCAAAGTTATAGCAGAAGAAATCCCTCATCAGATTTGACCCCTCATTAAGCATTTCAATTTTTTACATAGACGAAACCTTCTTTTCTTACAAGCAAGAATTCTTCTTTCCCTTCCATCTTTCTATTAACATGCAACTATTTCATTTTAAGCTGTTTTTTTCCTGACCAAATTTCCCTTCCCTTCCCTTATACAATTGATTATACCAGAGGCCAGCCACTGGAATGTATTCAGTTTCACTTCCAGAAACAGAGACAGATGATCACAATGCTGTGAATGGGCACTGCTTTTGGTCTATAATAAAACAGTGATTTTCATATAGCAACTTCCAATCAGCTATACAACAAAACAGAACAGTTTATTCATTCATCTCGTCCTTGTTTAGGATGGCAGTTCAGCTACCTTGTGTTATGCCATTAAATCAACAGTTCTATAAGAAGCTGTGCTTCTCTCAAAATCTTCAAAAGATATTGCCTTTTCATTACAGCAACAAAAAACCCAGTAATTCCATCTAGAAGGAAAATTTTAGGTTTCATAACAAAGTGGATATTTGCCTGTGATTTCCTCTGAATGCATACTACAGCTAACCCAGTTTTCCTGGTGCCCTCTACAGGGATGCTGGGTTACCACCAGTGTACTTGAGGATTACTTTCTTCTAATGATGACTCAATTTTTATAAAATATTTATCATATTCTGAGAAAAAAAGAGAAAAAATCCATTGACTAGGTTTTTAACACATTTCAGGCTGATTGGAGGAGGGGAATAGAATTCCATATTCCTTTCAAATCAGTAATTTTTATTAATAGAAACACTGTAACACATTCTCTGTTGCTACTGAGCCATGAATATACCAGAAATAATAAATATATAATTGATATGCTATGGATGTTCATATTTATATGTTCCTCCAGCCACTGAGGCAAACAAAACTATTTCACACAGAAATTTACCCTTTTCTAGTAGATTTTTTGAGAAACAGAACTTAAACCATAAAAATAATAATTTAATTAAAACAAGGCACCATTATGAAGACAGATAGACCACAAATGTAAATCACTAAAAAAATAATATGGTCCAAATCTGTATGTTAAACTATATTTCAACTCTTTCAAAGAACCAAGGGATGTAGAGACATGTTATGGAATGAAGAAAAGAGAAAAAATAATTAATTTTTAACCAGCATTTTCAGTGTCCGCAGTAACCAAATCTGTGTCTGGCAGTGACCAAATCTATCAGAATTCAGGAGAAGCAGCACAGCACAACATTCCTTCCAGAGTAAACTTTGCCAGTCTAAAAAGTTTCATAGGTAGGTAAATGAGATCACAGGAATTAAAGAATGAGAATTATTTCTGAGAAAATGACCCAAACTTGAAAATTCATAAAAAATAATATTAGTATTAAATGAAAATTTCAAAGAAATACTTCAATCATAATATACCAATGCAGAATACAGTAATATATGTTCTATATACATATATAGTGATTATCTCTTCCATAAAATGTATTTTATATTTTACATAAAGATATTTGTGATATTACCAAGTTGCGACAATCAGCCCTAAACAGAGAGGAGCCAATGGGAAGGTCACTATAAAATCAACAATTCGGAAACAAACTTTAACAAGAGAAATAAGTATAAATACATCAAACAAAAGTATCATTAACAACATAATGAGGGTTTTGTACAGATTCCATTATAGATGAGGACTATATCCCTCAAAATTCCAGGGAAAAATTCTTGCAAAACTACTCCTCATGAGTGATAAACAACAATAAATTATTTATATTCCAGATCTGAGTTATGGGTAAAGGGGAGAACATGGAATAACTTCCTCTCATCCACAGTAGTATTAAAACATCACCTAAATTACAAAATGTATAATTTTAATCATCATGATTTAATTTGCTTTTAATCTCAAAAGGTTGTAGAAGTCAAGAAGAGATAGGATACTATAAACTGGACTTTGAGGCAATAGACACTGTCACTGGACAGCTTTCAGTGGCCTTCCATGTATGTTTTTTCCCATGTCTCTCTGTCTCCCTCTCCCCCCTTCCCAGTTATTCCCATGAAGGCTACTTTCTGAGGATTACTAAAATGATCCAGGAAACCCTCTCAGTGAATAGCTTTATATTGAGAACTGAAAGAGATCTTGCTTCTTAAAGGATTAGGCTGTACCTGAATAGGGATTTCAAAAATAGCAGTTAGCCATTAATATAAATACTTACCTACTTTAAATGTTGTCCCTTGACTTCAGACAGATAAGTTGAGCATTTTGTGAGAGGAACTGTAATCATCCCTCTATTACAGAAAAAGCAATGAGACATAACTGTGCAACATGAAAAAACTGAACTTGGGATCCTTTTATCCTTTTGTGAATAAATCTAAGATCAGGCCTAAGTCTGTAAACCTTTGGAAGTGAGCCCCATTCTCTCAAGCTTCACTGAAAGGGTGCTCTTCAGTGGCATAAATTCCACATCCATGCAAGTCCCTACAAAGATGCCCATCGACTCAAGAAGACTTGGATAAAATAAACAAAATAACAGATGCATTAGTTTTCATTCAGGATAAACTTCTTAAAACAAATGAGAGTTTCATTTAAAATTGAGAATAAAAAAATTTAAGGACCATAAGTTTTGGTAATATGAACTGTGCTAGGGGACTACATAGAATTATCTATTGATAAAGAATTATCATATTATTAGCACAGGAATATTCCATTAAAAGATTAAATTAGAGCTTTAACAGATTGTTCTATGGCATTATGTAAAGCACCAAAAATTTTAAATACCTCTTCAGCTCTCAACGGAAGACACAGGAATCAAAAAAACTAAACATCATGCATCAAAATGTCAATGTCAGTTCAAAGCCCCATTAAGACTGGAAAAGTAATTTCTTGCCCTGAATATTGAAAAATGTGAGTCAGTTAAAACTCTGAATATAGTTTTGATGTGTTCCCAGTTATTTGGGGAAGTAATTTATGTTTTATTTCCAGCATTTCTGTTGTAGAAAGTGACAAACAGATTGGAAACACTATGTCTTTATTGGCTGTCTTTTTTTCAGATTTTTACTATCCGTTTCTGCTTATGACTTTTCTTATGCACACACTCTGAACACACACAGAGCAGCAGGCAATGAGGACACAGAGCTGAATTCTCTTCTCCACAGTAGGCCTCAAAAGGCTCAGAGTGATAAAAATGATGTGTCTACCTAAACTTGAACAAAAGTATTAAGGTATTATAGAGTTTAACCAAACTTAGAAACTTCAGGTAAGATTTTAAGAATAGGATTCCTCTTCATCTAGCTTTACTAATGTTAAGAACATTGCTGAATCTTATCATCCAGCTTTTTCTTGTGGTCAGTCAATGGAGACTGCCTAATGACAACTCTGCCCATTTTCTTAGATGTCATAAGGGTTATTAGCCTCTCTTTTAGTTTTTCTGTGCTGCAGTTAACAGCAAGGGATTGCTACTAGATTCTTAAAATTTCTGAAGCTCATGGTAGAGTGAAAATACATGAGTGCTGTATGAGCATCTGCAGTTATAAACATAGAATTTATACAATGGGTTTTATACAGGATCTTCAGAGCTCTCACAAACACCTATACTGGACAATATAAGAGAAGGATTGGAAGTTTTAAAATATATATATATATATATATATATATATATACATATATATACATATATATATATATATATATATATAAAGCTGAAAAGCTGTATTCCTTTACAGTTGTAGAGTTTTTTGCCTTCACTTTAGATTTACTCTTATATCAATACAACTTGTCTCACTCTTGAAGACAGGAGTACAAATTTGTCCAAAAAATTCTTTCATGCATTTGAAACCTGGAAATAAATTTTACTGAAGGAAAAAGATTATTTTCTGAGATTGCTGGTAAATCTGCTATGCTCAATGCTAGAAAATTATTTATACTGTGTACCCAGGTCATTATCAGCAACATTTCTCATTCAAGTCTTAACTGACACTAGAGAATGGTAATATTCACACTTAACAATAAGGACATTTGGAGTCTATTCCATATCCACTATTAGAGGTCTTTAAGCTTAAAAGTAATTTTGTTCTTGCTTTACTTATTTTCTCTGGTAAAAATGCTTATTTCAATTCCCACTTTATTTGCTGCCTAATCCCTCACAAATACTCATGGCCAGATTATTTCTATATTTAACTGACTTCCACAGAAAACAAAGCATTAACAATGCCCTCTGATTCACTGTAGTATTGTGCTCTCAGAGTGAAATTGTTACACAAACCTAGATTATACCAAAGATTAAATGAATGTAACATTGGCAAGACTTTTAAAAAACTTATGGTGAAAGTGCTATTATTGTATTCTCATATCTATCTAAAACTCTTTTTCCACAGGAGACTCTTAGAAGCCTCCTATAGATTATTAATTATTATATCTTTTTCTGAAAAGGTGTATGCAAATAAGAGAAATAGCAAAGTCTTTCAGCATCTTTAACTGTGTACTTGATATCTTATAAAAATGAATTACTTGTAACTTTTAGAGGAATCACTTCTCTTTTAAAAAGAGAAGAAAAATTACAGGAGAAAAACTTAAATTTATTAAATCATTCATAATTGAAAAAAAAAAAGTACATATCTTACTGCTATGAGAACAAAGAACTTGTATCTTTCCCATCACGAGATGGATGAGCAACTGGCCACAGGTCAGGCACAAAGTGTTACAGAGAATGGGGTGACAGACTGGTGACCTGTCACTAACAGGGTTCCACAGGGCTCCATCCTCAGCCCTGTGCTCTTCATCTTCATGACCTGGGTGCCAGACTTGAAGGGATACTGAGTTCACAGGCAATACAATGCTGGGAGGAGGTGTTGACTCCCTCAAAGGCAGGCAGGGAGGCCCTGCAGAGAGTCCATTACAAATTAGAGAGCTGGGCAATCACCAACCATAAGTTTTACAAGGGAAGTGTCAGACTGTGCACTTGGTACGGGGCAACCCTGGATGTACAGACTGGGAAAAGAGAGGCTGGAGAGCAATGCTGCAGAAAGGGTCCTGATCAACAGAAAGCTAAATATGAACTAACAGCGCCTGGGCAGCCAGGGGAGCCAGCCCTGTCCTGGGGGCATCAGGGACAGCACGGCCAGCTGGGCAAGGGAGGGGATTGTCCTGCTCTGATTGGCACTGAGGCGGCCTCACCTCAAGTTCTGGAATGATAATGATTGGTAGGCCTACCAACAAGACACTGCACACAGAGAAAAGATTGAAGAGAAGCACTAGCTAAAACTGGCCAGAGCACAAGCAACCAAACCAAAGCCTGCACTGCCTAGAGACCCTCCTCCCACTGACATTATTTTGCAGCAATCTACTAAAGCTCTCCACAAATATAAAGACATTTAATGACTTTGTCCTTGGCCTTAGTCTTATTCTAGGAGAGCAAAGACAATAAAGAAATCAGATTAGTAGAAGCAGGTATGTAGAAATCAAATTTGGGGATGTAAATTTCAAGTTTTTAAATGCCATTTTCATGTATTTTTGTAAATTTTTTGCCCCATTTTCATTTTTGTTGCCTGTCCTTCCTTTAGCACATTCCCTTCAGCTATCACCCTTTGTCTATGTGGTGGTTTGACCAGGAAGAAGTGGGAATTCTGGGATGCTGTGGTCAAACCAATGGATGTTCGAGAGTTTGATACCGGCACCTGGTGTAGCCAGTGGGGTTTGGACACACCTCCGAGAATACACAGGGGTTAAAAAGCAGAGCTCTGCCCCTGGCAGGCTCTCTTGGGACGTCGAGGCGAAGAGGTCAGATCTCCCCCCCCGTCCAGCCGCTGCTGCTGGGCGGGGGAGAGGCAGCCACGTGGTAGGCCCAGGGCCTGGACAGAGATGGGAGGTGAGAAGGCCCTCGAGGATGGAAGGGTGGAGGAGCCCCAAGAGACATCGGGCAGACATTCCCCCCCCTCCCCAGGAGGGAGAGAGGAGAGCCGGCGACACCGAATGTGATAGCAGCCGGCCCAGGAGGAGAAGGGGGGGGAAGAGTGCCTGGCCGGAGCGGCAGCGTGTGTGGGAGTGCCGCAGCTCCGGGACAGACAGAGACTGAAAGTTTTAACCCCTTTCTTTCATGATTGGGGCCTTGCAAAAATGCTAATCCTCCTCGAAGCTGAATAAGAAGGGAGATAGGAGATGAGATGAGACAAGGACCTGGCCTGAAGGACGTAGAGAAGACTGGCTGAGTGAAGAGAGAGATGCTTGGAGTGGCCTTGTGGCTGGACTTTTCTTGTGGTCATGGACTCAGTTTGTTCCTGTGACACAGAGACTGCACTTAGGGGGAGGCAGTGCCTCAGAACCAGGAGGGTTCATCGTGGGGACCCCTCGGCCCCAGGGGGTTGGAAAAATATGGGGGGGACAGATGTCCCAAAGCAGAGACTGTGCCTTTTTGGAGTGAGACAAGGCATCCTTGAAAGACAACCCTAAAAGCAGCTCTGGTCCATGCACGGTGGTGAGAGCACTGGGCATGGAAGGAAGATGTCACAAGCGGCAAAAGGACTTTTTCCGGGCGGTGCCGAGTGACATTGGAAGCACAGAGGTTTCAGTGTGTTTCCAGGGGAAGCCTATGGAACAAGAAGGACTCCTCTCCTCTTCATGAACTGAAGTTTGAGTATACTAAAGTGTGGTGCCAGGCTGGGCAGTTGGTGATTTGGGAGAATGTATCGGATTGGGAAATTCAGGTAGTGGGGAGGAGAAAAGTGGTTTTTTTTGTAAGGTTTTCAATTTTTTTTTTCCTTTTCCTTATAGTTTTTCCCTATTTTCCTGTAGTTTAGGTAATAAAGTGTTCTTTATGTTTAAGCTGGAGCCTGTTTTGCTTATTCCTGGTCACATCTCACAGCAGACACCAGGGTGAGGGCATTTTCATGGGGGCACTGGCTCTGTGCCAGGCTCAAACCATGACAGTCTATTTCTTACCTCTTTCCATCAGAATACCCTCCTAAGAATGACTTCTCTTGAAATAAATTATCATCCATTACTCCTTTCACCATGTGCCTATGCTATCATCCTTTCATTAGCCTGTGACTGCCTGTCTAAAATAAGATTTTAGGAGACAGAAAGCTAATGCTGGGTGGCTGTGCATTTTCTAGCAGGGTCAGGTATCATTTCTGTAAGTCCCACAGGAATAAAATGCTATTAATCCTACAGGCAAGTGCTGTCTAAAGGGATCACAAATATCTGACACCACCAAAGCCTAGCCACATTCCTTAGCATATATTAAGACTACGCACTAGGATTACAGAAAAAAAAAACACCATGCCCCCCAAAAAAGCAACACCACCACCCCTCCTCCAAAATCCCCACCCAAATGCCAAAGGAAAAAAACCCAAACATATACACAAACTCAGAAAAAACCCCAAACCAACTAACAAAAACAGATTAAAAACAAAAACAACAAAAAACCCTGAAACACAAATAAAAAAACACCCCACAAAGAAACAAACCTACCCTCCAAAACCAAAACCAACACCAACAAAAAAATTCCTGCTTAGAGAAACAAAAGAAGAAAAAATAAGTCCCTCCATTTTTTCAAAAGATTCTCAATCAGTTCTGTAGTAACTATAAAAAATGACATTGCCTCTCTTGCCTAAGAATATTGTGAGTCAAAGTCTTATACAGAAGGATACAAAGCACAAAAGTAAATTAGAATTTTGATCTTGGAAAATAGATAATCTAAAAGATGAACGTCTGACTAAATTATTAGAGGAACTCATACAGCAAACTTTATAAAGTTTATACACACAAAAAGATCTGCACTTTCAAATCTCACAAAAATATAAAAATAGTAGCATTTACAGAACTTACATCTCTGAAGATCAGGAGAATTTAATGATGCTTAGTGTTTGTGAGAAATACCAATATGCTTTCCTGCCAATAGCTAGAATGCATTTTGCACGAATCTTGCATCTTTAAGTTAGCAAATTCAATTTTATACTATCATGGAAATCTATGTATCTAGCACCAAAATGCTACAGTTTAAATAGTACTAGTATTAATAGTAGCAATAGCACCATTTCAGTAGATACATCTAACTTCAGTAGATTTTAAGTAGGTTTTATTTAGTACACAGAAACATTCTCTTGTTGTTTTCTGTCAGATCAGGATTTTACCCACAATGTTTATACAAAATCATGCATTTATTTGACTTAGAATATTTTGATATGGTTATGAAAGCATTTTATGTATTAGAACAATCAGTGGAAGATCTCTTTATGTAAAATATTCTAGAGGGTGGTGGGGAGGAAGTAATATCTATATATCCGTTTTAGATGTTACTTTAGTCTTGCCATTTTTTTTATGTCACAGCCCAAAGAACCATTTTCAGTTTCCAAGAAGTTTATTTGATCATTTTACTATATTGTGTCATTTTTTTCTCAATTTTCACAGCAGTAAATTACTCAAAACTGTTTTGAGTTGGTATATTTTTCAAATGCTGAGATGACTAATAAATACTCTTAAGTCATATTTGAAAGCCACACTTAAAACTTCAACAGTTCATTGCAATAAAAATGGAAAATAGGTGTGAAAATGAGTGTGTAAAATGAAGATTTCTTCTTCATAGTGCTTAATATTTTATTTTAATGAAGGAGAAGCAATATTTCCTTAGAAATGAGTACACATTCCACTTTAAGCTTAAGGGCAATTTAAAGTTTTAATGCTGACTTATTTTAATGGGTATATTTAATTTGATTTTGTATAGAAAAGTTCCATGATTTTTAAAACTAAAATAGAAATTCCTCATGATTCATGTTCACATATTCATAAAGAACTTACAGATGGCACAATGACTTTCTGGATGTTTAGCAATGTTTCTGAGGGGAGAATCATGCAACATTTCATTTTGTGTAAAAGATGGAGGCTGCAGAGTCGCTGACTGTACCTAATGATGAACAGCTGCACTGACAAACTGCCCTGGTGGGAAATCCCTCTGCTAGAAATCACCATTTTGCTGAACATTGCCAGCAGGTATTCTTCATGGATTCAAAGCCTCAGACCAACACCCCGTGTCAGTAAATTAGTGGCTATTGTAATTACTGACTGTACTGGGCTTTAGTTCATCATCCGATAAAGTGAGAGAGTCAATAACTTGCATTCCTTAATAAAATTTGTAACATAAATGGCTGAAAATTTGTCCAAATTTTCTGCTGATGTAAATAGGCAGTATTTCACCTACATCAGCCTAGCTGTTTTATTTTACTTTGGCAGAGAATGTTGTTCTTTTTGCAACATGATAAGGCAAAATCCAAAGACAAGCCCAGTATACAATTGCCAAAGTAGTGGAGTACTAATGCAAACAAAAAAAAGGGGTCAACTGGGGTAGAGTTGGTGGAAATAGTTGAGTCAGGGATCTTTTCAAAGCAACATAAATAATATGTGGATTGTGAAACAAGATAATGGGACCTCTATATTCACATAAAGTAGAGCTCAAAATAATCTTACAAAAAAAACCATCAACCACTAAACAAAAGCCAGGCAGATAGAGAAGGACATCTCTAGCATATCAATTGAATGTATTATAAATATCAGATTTCTGTATTTTCCTGATATTTCCAAGAAAATGCCAGTCATTTCATTAAATTGTCTTTCTGAGTGAAGCCATGGAATACATAATGGACCCAGTACCTCTGCTGAATAAACTGAATTCCATTCTTCTATTTCCATTGTCTGTTATCCATTGCATGAACTTCTATAGTCATCAATGGAAGTTGAGATGGGTGTCAGAAAATAAAAGATAAGCTCTCTTTCTCTGATTCTCTGTTCTGCTCAACCACATAGGAACTGAAATGCCTTTTCCTACACTACTGAAGCATGTCCCAAACACTAGGGCAAAGAGCATTCTAGAAAAAAAATCCTTCTTATAGAATTTGTTTTCCTACTGACACTAAGCTGAAAAAACAGGAATGCAAGAGGCAGGAAGCAATAAAGGAGACTCACCAGAGAAAGAGAATGGAATAAACAGAAAATGTTCTGAACATTTCAGATGTCTAATCCGTTGGATTGTATTTCTATCTAGGAATTAAAGTACTTAAAATCCACTGATGCACATTTTTTGCTGTGAAACAGACAGATTTGTGCACATCACTGTGGCTGATGCACTCTATAATAAAAAAAATTTGAAGCCTAAGTAGGCCAATCAACACAAGTCTCAAAATTATCCCTTAAAAATAATTGCATGTAAAATCAAAAAGAAAACAAAACCATCACCCCAAATACTATCAGTGGAGGCCAATTATGAGAACTTTTGAAATTTATTACAATACAATGTTGAAATAAAACATTAATTAGAATACAACTCTTTAATATATGAGTACTTTTGCTGTCTAAATAGCATCTTTGCATTTAGAAAAAGGCTCAGAACTGAATTTATTTGCAACAAAGTGATCATATTTCCTTTTATTTTACTTAAATTGGTTTTTTAAGTTGATATTATCTTAGGAATTATTTGTATTCTATCCCTGGATATTAAAAATAACCACATGAATATGTTCACTCCAGTAATATTACAGATTATCTACATGCACTTTATTTATTAAAGTCATGCATGTAACATCTCAGTGACAAACTAAAAATTGCTACATATTCATGACAAAACAGGAAAATGATGTCTTAGATACATGAATTTATTATTTTTTCTTCTTGCCTTTAGATATCTCTTCAGGAACTTTCAATGACAATGGTGATACTCTGCCATATAAAGAGGTCTCTTGTTTATTGGTTTAATTGCTATAAATCCAACTTCCTACAAGACTATTAGGTGAATAAGACATAGCTGTTTGTGTGGTCATGCAAAAAATAACCTCATTTTATTTTGTTGTTCTCAAAGTATATGACATTTTATCATATTTTTGAATATACTGTTTCTCTGGTATATTTTTTATTTGACATGTAATAATATAAATTGCCACCTTTGGAAGGACAAAAAACTAAAACCTAGTATATATACATATTTGTGTCATATTCTGCCCCAGATTTGGTCATGCTGAACGAAACACTAACTCAGTCACCCCATTCTGACAAGTCCTTTTTATTCTTTGCATTTAATAACTAGTGAGATGGACTTTTATTTTTTTTAAGGTCAGATGTCATACTCTGGAGCCTCATCCTCTGCTGTCAAAGCTGTTAGTGCTGTCAGGTCTTCTCCATGTTTCAGAATTGGTTTTCAGTGTCCCCACTAAATATTGTGTATTTGCTCCCTCTGGGAATTGTGATTCTTTTTATTCATCATGGCTTGCATTGTAAGTGACATCACTGAGTGTGTCTCTATGACACTTCTATTTAGTGTTTCATGAGATAAAGTCATTTTTATTTCCAATGTATCCAAACTTCTTGCAAAAACTATTAATTCAATTAAGTCAGGGAAGAATACAAAGTTGAGCAGGCTCATTAAGGATATTGGATGACTTGTAAAACAAGATTCCAATTTCTTGGGAACCCCATTAAACTAGTGATTACAGGATTAGCAAGTATTAAAGGACAATTTTAATATAACTTATGAAGTTTTTTTAAAATATGTTTGCATATTTTGCTCATTTGGTTTGTTTTCTGCTTGAAAATGATAAATTGTTTCCCAGAAACAGAAACCACTTACTCTGATAATAAAAACTAATTAATTTCAGAGATGGCATCCAAAGTAAATGTGTTTTGATACTACATTTGTCAACCTATATCCTTCTTTTCAGAGCTCCAAAAATAAGAAAGTCTGTACGTCTAGCTTATTTTTATTCAAGCAAGTCAACAGTTTAACTTTGAAAAAATGCACTGTATCAAGAATGCAAAAGGTATTATCTAAGTTATAAGATCACTTCATAAGAAAAAAAAAAATAAATTGTATCTGTACCTATACTACAGTGCCAAGTAGTGACATAGCTCAGTTCACATCACAGACAAATGTTCCATGAAGCATATTAAACATTTTCTCCAAGTTTTCCTATTTGACAATCTGCCAAAGCATGTCTGTTAAAGGGTGAAAAAAACCACCAGAAGCAAAAAAAAAAAAAAAAAAAAAAAAAAAAAAAAAAAAAAAAAAAATCTATACCTCCAAAATAATAGACAACCAGTCTGAAATATTATTTTAACAGTAGCAAGGAATAGCTCCTTCCTGTATGCCAAGAAACTCACCTGAGTCACCTGCAATCCTTACTCACCCCTGTCTTGGCTGTTACACAACAAGACTGTGCCTTGAATTCCAGTACACTCAAATTGTAATACCCTAAACATTTCAAGTATTTTGGAGTTGCCTGAAGTAAGATTTTCCTAGTTCAAACAGTTCTACCATTACTTGAATGTTGAGTCAAGTTGTTGGATGCCATCACTTGAAAGTCACAGTGCTTTCTAGAAAGTGGGATTTCTTTACTCTTTTTAAAATAGATTTTAAAATAGATTTTAACAAGCTTGTTTTTATCTTTTAATTCCATTCAGCATGATAAAAATACTCTCTTTTTTAAGAAACATTCTGATTACTGTTTTAATGTAATCAATTTTATCTACTATCATTATGAATTTCTTAATAAGTCTCTGTATGAATTCTTAAAAGTCAGTTGATATAATTTATACCGTTTTCAATTCCTTCTAACTAAAAAGGTCAGGGTATGTTTTTCAATTAATTTTAATTTATTTTTAAAGTGATACTATTTTCACTTTATTAACTTTTTAAAACCCTTCAGGAAACAAAAATTCACTAGAACTGAGGTAATGTTTTGAATTCACGACAGACAAGCTTCAAACGTGTTTTTCTTCTTAAGCTATAATATGACCATGAAAAATCACTTTTTAGATCACCAGCTCCTAGAAGCTTTGAAGACTGGTTTTGTCGTTTTTGTTTGCTTAATTTTTCCTTTTTTTTTTCCTCTTGCTTCCTAAAGATGGTAGAGTTATGCTAAAAAGACATTTTTACTAGTGGTAGAAGTATAGAAGACATTGTTTCATAAAGTCATTTGTTCTTAGATGTGTAAAATATCTTTTCACAACTGACAGTAATAGTATATATCTTTCACTAGAAATTTAATGATGCTATGCATACCTCACCTTCTACTGCTGATTTCATATAAGATACATATTCTTAAAAGTCTCATTAAAATAAAAACCAAAATGAAACAACAAACAGTTTTATAGAGTGTATTTGACTGTACTAAAGCAAAATAATTACATAGTTAACATTAATTCACATTGAAATGACAGGACTGAAAAAGAATAAACTTGTAGAACACTATTACCTCTAAAGTTTCAGTTATTAAAAAGCATGCACAAAAGTCCCTGAAAGTAACTCCAAAACACCACAAATGTTGTAAAGAGGGACTAGATTAGACTCAGGAGAACGTTTTGTGAACCTGACTTTCCAGGATACTACAACAACTTCAAATCATTTTTCATGGCAAAAACAGTAAAGAAAAAATGTGATTTTAAAGAATGTCCCAATATTTAAGTGGAATATTATTTGTGAATACAAGGAAGGATTTTCCAAAAACATATCCTTTACATCACAGAATCACAGAATGGAGAGGATACGAAGGTGTCTCTGGAGGCCAACCCCCTGTGATGAAGCAGGTTCACCTGGAGCAGTCCCCAGTCCACCTCACTGTCCACTCATCCAACTCAGGCTTCTTGCCCTACCTTATGAGGAGGTTATGGGAGACAGTGTCAAAAGCCCTTCAGGTGTCAAGGTAGACAACATCTACTGCTCTCTCCAGGTATCTATCTCCCTCTGAGCCACCAAGACTTTATTTGCAGTAAGCTCAGAGAAGACAGCAGCTCTAAGACTTTGCCCACTTCTCAATTCATTCATTAAATATAATCAGATTAATTTTACCCACCTCTGCTATGAGGAGAGAATACACCACATATAGCTAGATATCCAAGTTGTGTCAGTTCCCAGTCTGCTTAATGAGATGAGCTCCCAACACAACTTCACCTCCCAAGTCCTCAAGAGGTGACATGTTTGCCTCATGTAGCAAGTATTCCAGTGTCAGCAATTCAAGCTTGTAGTTAGCATCATTATATATTTGAGTAAAAAATATTTTTAAAGAGGAATATTTAAGAAAAGGTTTGAAAATTAGCCATTTTGAGAATCACATGTAGTATAAATGTTAGAATTAAAAAACTCTGAGAATTTATTTTCAATTTCATTATCATGCTTTCTTATTTAAACTTTGGGCGGGTAGTTTGTTACCTCTATTATTTAACAAATTATTTAACAAATTATTTAACAACCAATTTCTATTCATTCTGCTTGAAAATAATTTCCAAGGACTGGAAGTGTAATCTTCTTTCTTTAATTTAACATCTTGGGCAATTTTCCTAGATTCTGAAAGGTGATCCAGTGTACCCATGTCAGATACAAGCCTTAATCACCCAGTATAGGAAATACCAAGGAATGTTATTTACTTCAGTCCAAGGTAGAAGGAAATGAAGTAAAAAAAGCAGTGGTTTCAGACAATGCAAAGGTGACACCATGTTTCCAGAAGTGTCCTATCCACCAAGACACAATAAAATCTTGCACTCTCCACTGTTTCATTTCATCAAGCTAAGAAAACATGTGGCTGAGAATATGAGAAAAGGAAGAGTAGGCTGAAATTTAGGATAGAAAAGATAAGAAACACACATGAGCAGAGAATTGCTGGTTACCTTTTCCACAATGTGGAGCACAGGTGATGACCCAGTTTCACTCTTCTGAAGTAAGTACTGCAACCATCACACTATCATCCACCACAAGGACCAAGTAAAAAGAAGCTAGTTATAGGTCTGACATTGTCTGGCTTCTGAGGTCTCCCAAGAGATTTGGGTTCTCAGATCTTTATCCAAAACCTGCCTGTCTTGTATCTCAGTGCAGTAGGTAGGTAAGGAGGTGACATTCCCTCCATCCCCTCAACCTCCAATTAGTCTTGGGTTTTGTGGTGATTCTTTCCTTCTGTTCTTTCTCACAACCTGTCTTTTTTGCAGTAAGAAAAGCACTTGCTGTGAGTTTAGGCTTGCTCGGGGTGGAGGTGGTTAGTTATTATTCAGTGTTTTGCTTACTCTGTATATTCTTCAGCTTCTGTTTTTCCTATAATCTCTCTGAATAGTTCTGCAATTTTTTGCCATGAACTTCCTTTTCTTCTGAATTTTTTGTGTTTTCTGAAAAGCACTGAATATTTTAAAATATTACTTTATTTAGTGCTACATAACCTTTAGAGACTTAGCACTTCCTTTTTGACCCTTTCCTATCATGAGTCTAGATAGACTTGAACCAGACAAATATTCTAAATCAGAGAATCAAAGAATACATCAATAAAGTTTTGGTGTTTCATGTTTACATTGTTCAATAAAACGATAATACATAGGTGCTGTATAACTTTTTAATAGTATGATCTTTCAAAAATATCAGATAAGATCAGGCACATTTCTGATAACAACAAATAATAAAAAGGAGCCTGCAAGGGCAAAAAATATTTTCCTAGCTACATTAAAAAAATGTGAATTGAAAAGTTGCTTCAACTCAAATTTGCAGCAACTCCTTGCAGGTTTAAAAGTAAATCTTTACAAAACACTAAAATGGTTCTCTGGATAAACTAATATTCTATGATTGCATCTGTGGGTTTAGAAGTTGTTTAGGTTTGGGGTTCTTTTTTCCCTTTTTTTCTAACAATGATTTCCCAGCACATTTTTAATGGACAGAGGTCTTAATGAGACTGAAGTAGACAGGAGACACTTTGTTGAATCAGAGCCAGCTGCTCAGCACCTTACAGAATCAAGTGTCAAATTAATTTATTTGGTTATTGAGCCAATCATTTTGAAAAGAAAAGTTTTGTATCTTTTTGTGTAGATTATCTAGTCACTTTCTTTGACACAGTTGACTTGTAAACACCCTTGGAGAGAAAAAAGGAACAATTTTCCTTATGTATATTTTGTGTCTACAATACCAAACATTTCTTGGGCCCCACAAAGCCCAACAGTCAGTTCCAACTTCTGTGTTGCACTGTTATTTTCCTCTTAACTTGTTACAGAGCTGTTGACATTTTTTATTATTTAAAAGAAATAAAATAATATAATATTATCTCAGAAGTTCAAAGTATTTTTGACCAAGTCATTACTGTTTGGACAGGACTTTGCTTCCAGTTATTAATTTTAAATATTTTTCTGCAATTATTTCACTGTATTTTCTGTTGTCTCCATTCTTTTGTGGTTCGTGCCCAGCCTAGCTGCAAGAGAAATATACAAGCCTATAAAAATGTTTTCATTATATTTCACTGCAGTTTTATATCCTATAATCCTTCTCCACAGCTCTCACAAAAAAAAAATCAAACAAACAAAACCAAAACAAAACAAACTCACAAAAAACCCAATCAAAAGAACCAAAAGAGTCTCAAAGAAATAATATATTAAGTTTTCTTTCAAAGAATTTTTTGAAAGAAAGGTGCTTGATTTCTCTTTAAGTGAATTAATTTATGTTATAACTCAAGTATTTCTGTAAGGAACATAGTTTTTCTTGTTTTCCTAGCAGAGTCAGTGGGATTTGAAGGCTCTCCTAGAGGGAACTTCACCTGAACTAGGCTCCTGCTAGGGAGCACTCCCTGAAGGAGTCTCTTTTCCTCACTAAATGCTTGCTGCTTAGAGACCCTGCTGAGAAAAGGCTTCTGCTTATTTCACACCCTTCCTGTTTTCTTGTCAGCCCCTGGCTATAAAGTTGCTGAAAGCCATAAAGGGGATTTCAAAATGAATCATGACTCATGTTCATGGAAAGACCAACTGCTCTAATTTTATGGGACTACTGTTGTTCATATTTCAGCCCTTTGGGAGACATAAAGAATAGAAAGACTTTCTAGTGGAACATTAGATATATCCACAGAGAAAGTAAATATTAAAAAAAATGTGTTTCAGAGTTTTTCTCTTTACTAAGCAGCCATTTAAGGGCACAGGAACCCTCCATAACTCACATGTCCTCTGTCCTGTTAGCAACCTCTTGCATGTAGTCCTGTTCCTGATTTCAACTGGGACACCCAAGACCTCAGCCACAGTTCATTCCCACCCACTGTCTCCTTTATTTTAAAGAAAAAGGTGCCATTCATTATCCTTAACATGCACTTCTCCTTGGATTCTGTTAGATTACACTTCTGCAGTTAGTTCCTCTCAGTGGGTTATGTCCAATCCTTCACTCTTCTTGTCTACCACAGAGATTAGCTCATGGGGTTACCCATGTGAATAAAGCATCTTGGATACACAACAGACCACATTCTTCAGGGCAAGGAAAAGGGATAAATTATATCTTCTTCTACATGAAGCAAAATTATAAGAAACATGTCACATTATGTCTTTTTTTTAAAGTTATAATATTCTAATAGACACAGTCAGTATTCACAGCACTGAAGAAGACTCAAACAACCAACTTTTCTCTTTTTGTTTATACAGCAGTGTTCTCACTGGTAACTATTTAGTGTAGTTTTTTCTGTTGTGTTTGAAGGCTCAGATTAGATTTTAGGATATAATCTGCACTAAGTAAGTAAGGATCAATAAACATTAGACAAGAACCTAACATATCAATTCAACATGTAAATTAAATATATATAGATTTTGAAAAGGGCATTTCTTCAATGTATTTAAATGCCATTCTCTTCAATTTGATCACAAAGACATTAATGAACAAACAAGCATGTATCAAGTTCTTATTCAAGTTTAACAAACCACTACTTTGAATAGTCAGGGCTTGGTATAAACACAGCTGAGATAGCTTTTGTTTGTCTGTTCCGTGACCATAAAAAAGTTTCTGTCTTCTAAAGGAACTGCTGAAATCTCTACTTCTTCATCAAAAACTTGATGTGCAGTTTGATCCTTCAACTTTTGTTAACATTTACATGGGAAAAAAACCCAAAAAACATCAAAAATTCAGAAGAAAAGGTATTTCATTGCAAAAAATTGCAGAACTATTCAGAATGTGCTTAAAATGCATTTTAAAATTATTAAAATATGTTAATGTACTGATCTTTAATACACCATGAAGTATATAGAACTGGTTTTCATCAATAAGTCTACCCTTGTTACCAGTGAGGAAGATAGTGATTCTCCCTGCACCAGGAACTACTCTTTAGAAACATGAAATTGTTTTTCTTCTATTGCTTTTCAAGGTCTTTTCCAAGATTTTCTTTTCTATGAGGAAATAAATGTATGATATTTCAGTCTATTTCATAATACTGATAATGGTATTTGTTAAAATTTTCATACCTATCTGTGTACAGAAGGTAGGCCAAGAAATAAAGACGTAAAATTTGAGCCCAAAACATTCAGTAGATAAGGATTAAAATCACTTAAGAAAAAATATTACTGCTAAGAAGTGTACATAAAAATTTCATTTTTCACATTCATGCAAAGCTTAGAACTTGCTTTGTACACAAAAGCTTGTTTTGTACACAAAACCTAGATTTACACTATCACGAATTAAGTTTGAATATTCTTATCTGAAAACTGTTTAGAGGATTTCAAAAGAGATGATTTAACGAAAAAGATAAGTACCATTTATAACAATGTGATTAGACTATCAAAAGAAAAGGAAATCCCTTAAACATAGCTAACCACTAGGCATGATTTTAGATAAGTTAATTTAGAAGAAAATGTATGCATGCCTAATGTGTTGTTATTTATTTATTCTTTCCTTTTAGAAAGCTGTTTTGAAAGTAAATACTATATATTTTTTTAATGGGTTCCTTGTTCTTGGCACAGACCATGCTTTCCAGATCAGACTATTTTCTAAACACATAAAACACTTTTACTGGGCAAGCTGGGTGTCACCTGAGTGATAGCCACATGCACAATACCTCTGTCACAGAATGGAAGCCTTCCCTTCAGTGTACACTTACAGCTTTCATTGAGATATTCTTGTTGATCAGCCTCTGTCATATAAAAGAACTGAAGCTTTAAATAATTAATTTAAAAAAAAAAAAAAAAAAAAAAAACCCATCCAACAATAGGAGGATATAAACCCTACCCAACAATAGGAGGATATTTGCATGGTAACTTAAAGGGCACGATATTCAAAAATAACTAAAAAATAATTAAATATCTAATAAATACTCTAACAATTAAATGTCCTTTCATCTTAACTCTTATCACCTAATTCTGCCTCAATTCCACATGGTGATTATCTAGTTCAAACTTGGCTGTGTCTGCCTTTTCTTTACCTGGCATCTGAGTATTTCACCTGCTCCTGGCATTCAGTTTTGCTCTTTCCTATTTTATTGGTAATTCTCCTATTTTTAGAAGCCAATCATCCCTTTGAACATCACAGTCCAGCCAGTCCATGTGCAGGATCCACAGAAAATGACTGTGGCACAATGTGCAATCAGACCTTGAAGCCGTGTCGGGGGTAACCTTCAGCCCTTTCATCCCTCGGCAGTATGTGGGACACGTCTGATGCTCATACATACCCAACAGGCTCCTCTGACTAAGAGGATTTGAATGGGATTCCTGGGTTACCAGGAAGAACAAAGACACACAGTATAAATAGGAGGAATACAGGAAAGCAATCAACTTCAGGAAATATGACATTTCATGTTCCTGCATCAATGGGTCAAAGATTACTGCTTTATGTGGCATAGGAGATAGAATACACCAAAAAGAGCTCATAGATGAAAATACTAGACTTTTAAAAATTTCTCTTCTGTTTTGCACTGCAACTGGTATATCCATTATTTAACATGGTCTGAGTATTACTTTGAAAACACTACACAGAATAAATACATGCAGTGAAATAAATTAAAGCATAGTCAGGTCCACAATAAAAAAAAATCAAACTGTTTCAAGGATATCTTTTCATTTTTTACAAGCTTTATATTCATGATCATTTTGATTGCATTTGACTAAGCATCTTTTCAGGGATATGCCCAACCTACCTGGTACCAGAAGAAGACATTATGAGAAATATGACAAAGTTACATCAGTATCTTTCAGAAAAAGTGATATGAGAAGCAGATGATCAAAGAATCTGGTGACCAGAGAACACGGCTTGCACAGTTTCTGATGCTATCATGTTCATTTTCAGAAATTTATACTTATTATATTGGAAGCATCTAAGAATGGGACTCTGATCTACTCCTTTTATGTTATTTCTAAACTTCAGGCTGCATAACACCATTCCTGCTCTCTTGCATATGCCAGTTCTAATGCAGCCATAGGTAAAATGGATGAGCTTGATGGAGTCTAGGGCTATGATCTGCAAAAACTGCTTTCAGATGTGTGAAATGCTTTCTCCCAGTCCAGAGTTGCATGTTTGCCAGAATGGGTTAAAAGAAGGAATTTTACCTCTGGTTTACTCATTGCATAGTTCAAGGCAAGTTATCCCAGTTCGCCATCCTGTGCCCTAATCTGTCACTAAAAGGGAAATGGGAGAAGAAAAAATTCAGGGGTCAAAGATTTTGCAGGGGTTTCAAAGTCAGCAAACACTTCATATGATCTGAAATTTCCACATAAAGTCATGACTGAGCTGTAACTTCTAATTAAAGCTGA
Organism: Zonotrichia albicollis; assembly: GCF_047830755.1. Classification (NCBI taxonomy): domain Eukaryota; kingdom Metazoa; phylum Chordata; class Aves; order Passeriformes; family Passerellidae; genus Zonotrichia; species Zonotrichia albicollis. The sequence goes on from NC_133820.1 coordinate 107,802,832, forward strand.
ATATGACAACAATAAAAAGAATATGGGAAAAAAGAGCAATTTCTATTTGAAATTACTGTTCTTGGCAGAACTGAGAATCAGGAGTTATGGCTTTACACCAGACCTCACTCTTCTACTTCAGGATGGAGGAACCATACCAGTGGGGCTTTTTGCTCCCTGAGCTAAACAGTGAATTGTGTTAAATATGTTCCTTAAGTACTCATAAGTTTGGATGATTCCAAATAGAGAATACTTGTTGGCATTCAGCAATTTCCTGATCTTACAGAATAAAAAATTGTTATCTTTGCACTAGTCTTAGAGGCTTCAATATTTAAAGTGCGACTTTAATGAAAAAATCTCCTATTTTACAGGACAGAAAAGAGCCACTGCCCAAGGGGAACGTCCATGCAAGAAGAAATTTCTTGTAACAGCTGCTCTTAGAAATGTTTGACCTTATTTCCACTGTAGAAAAAATTAGGGAACTGTGTAAAATATAAAAAAAAAGTGTAAAAGCAGCATAGGAAGAAATTAACATTCTACTCAATAGTTATTCTATTCTTCTCTGTTATCTTGGCTATTAGGATCACAGTATTTTAAAAGCCAGTATTTTAATAATCACTGTATCTGCTAACCATACATTCTGCTTAGCAACATTATCTTATTCTAAAAGATAAAAATTTAAAAGATGTTACAATTTAGGATCACAAGAGATATAAAAAAGTTGGGTTTTTTTTTTCAACTCATCCATATTTTTTTAAAGTGATTTGCTATCTATATCTATATCTATATCTATATCTATATCTATATCTATATCTATATCTATATCTATATCTATATCTATATATCTATATCTATATCTATATCTATCTATATCTATATCTATATCAGAGGATGTTAATTGAGAAGTGGCATAACTCACACCTGCAAAATCTCCTAAAATTGTATTTTCTTAATTTAAAAAATGAATTATTGTTTCAAGTAATAAAGTCTTATTATTTAAAAGGGGAACCATTTATCTATTTCTTCCTAGCTCTGTAAAAAGAAATTTCAGTTTCAGATAAGCACCCATTTTATACATTGCAATTTGAAAACAAACTGCTTCAGTTTAAGCAAATACATAGTTTTCTATTTAGTGACTGAACAAGATGGGAGAAAATTAGAGAAAGATTAAAATATTTCCATTTCTATTAAGAGTATGCTTTCTTCACTTGGCCAAAATTGGAAACTTCTTAAACTAATTTCCTATTAAATCAAATAACCCCATATGGTATAAAAGATCACCTATGGATACTTCAATTAGAAAAAAAAGTTGTATATGTGTCAGTTTTGACAGGGAGAGAGTTAAATTGGAGCTGTGTTTTGGATTTGTGCATAACAAAGGTTACTAGAGATGTTTTTGTAATTGCTGAGTGATAGTTACACAGAGCCAAGGCCTTTTCTGCTTTTCCTGCTGCCACCCTGGGGAGAAAGCTGGGGCTGCCAGGGAGACTGGGAGGAGACACAGACGGGTCAGACGACCCCAGCTGAACACAGGAACATTCTAGACCTTATGAAATCACACTCAGCATATAAAGTGGATGGAAGGAGGAGGAAGGGGAGGACATTTGGAATGATGGTGTTTGTCTTCCCAAATAACTGTAGCATGCCTGCTCTCCTGGAGATGGCTGAACATCAGCCTGCCCATGGGAAACACCAAATTAATTCTTTGTTTTGCTTTGTTTGTGTGTGTGGCTTTTGCTTTCACAGCTAAAATGTCTTCATCTCAACACATGACTTATCTGGCTTTTATCCTTCCTGTTTTCTCTCTGATCTTACAGGTACAGGAGTGAGTGAGAAGCTGAGAGGGGCTTGATGAAATCATGACAACATCCTGAAATCCTTTTTTTTAAAGGGAATTGACTCTGTCCATACCTTTTGTGTTGATCATGTAGAAGGTTTCTGCAGCAGCTGTTTTCAAATAGTAATTACTTATTACAGAATGATACTTGTATTCTTGAATTCACCATTGATATTATGAATGTCTGTGAAGTTATCACCTCTCACTACTTCCCTACTTCTGCTCATTTTCAACATGAGTATACACATTTCTCTGTGAGGAAACTCAGTAAATGAACAGCTTTATCTAAAATGATGTAGTCTGATTCCTAATCCCCTGAGTGATACACAAAGTTGACAGTTCTGCTTAAATAAACCTCTTTAAACATTTTCTTGTCTTGTACAGTGAATTCTACTTAAAGACATTTAAGAATATTCCATCTCACAACCACTATAAAACAATAGATGTAAATATGTGATAACTTTTGGGGTGTGTAATGGTCAGAATTATCGGTTTCCCTCTAAACTGTAGTTCACAATGTATTCAAGAAGACTAAAAAAGTAATTTCTATCTATAAGCACTGCTTCCTTGATGTTTTTTCAAAACTGAAGTTCTGACAGCACTTCCAGTACATCTCCCATATATTTTATAAATATTCCAAACTTTTGTCTTGCATGCCCAGTCACGAGAGAAATGTGCAACTTCTCACATTTTAAAAGAGTCAATATATTCAGGATTCAAGTTGCATGGAATCAACTTGATGCATGCAAGTTGATGCATACAGTTCTTAAACCTATGTTTAAGAACTACAGTTCTTAAACCAATGTTTTGAAATGTTTTGTAAATTCTGTAAAATGTCTCATTTGCTACAGTATAGGTAGTTGTTTATGGGCAATATAACCAAATTTGTTTAACATCTGCCAGTCAGATTTGCCACATGTAGGATGTCATAAGTGATGTTGATTGATTTGTATTGATTATTCTATTTCAGGGAGGTGTCAAGAAAAATACATCAGGAAAAATGGAAAACAATTATCTAGAATATAAACTTACAGCACACTGATTTGGATATAGTTTTTTTGAATGCTCAAGATCATGCTGCAGGTGTCCTTACAAATTAAAAACAAGGAAAGTCAGAAAATCACAATTTTCTCAGACACATGCTGACTAATTTTTGTTATTGTACTTTTCAGTACACTATAACCAATGCTATGTGGTAGTGATTAGTGAGACTCAGAATTTTTTTATGCAGTTTTGCTTTTCCTATAAGCAACAGTAATCATGTTTCATTTTACCAGAAAAGTGAAGATGATCAGTTCTTTCCTAAGTAAAATATATTAAATTGTAACTGTGTCAAACTGTATTTGACAACATCACTAGCTCTTATTTTCTCAGCCTTGGCAAGAAGACTTGGGGCTGCTGGTGGGTGAGAGACTGGACATGACCCTAAAATGTGTGCTTGCCTTTTAGAGAGCCAATAATATCCTGGGATGCATCAAACAACCAGCAAGCTGAGGGAGGTGGTTTTGTCCCTACACTCTGATGTCTGGAGAGACTTCCCTGGAATCCCCAGCACAGGAAGGACATTGACATTTTAGACAGAATCCAGAGGAGGGCTGCTATGCCGATTAGAGGTATGGAACACCGCTCCTATCAGGAGAATTGGGATTATTCATCCTGGGAAAGGGAAGGCTTTGGAGTGACCTAAGTGTGTCCCACCAGAAAGATACATAGGGACTGTTAAAAGAGCATGAAGTGACAGGATAGGTGGGAATGGTTTCAAACTGAGAATATGTTTAGATCAGACATTTGAAAAAAATTCTTTACTGGTGAGAAGCCATGAATGCCCCTTCCCTGGCAGTGCTCAAGGCCAGGTTGGGTCTGGCTCTGAGGACCTGGTCTAGTGGAAGGTGTCTCTGCCTGTGGCATGGGGATTGGAATTAAATGACCTTTAAGGTGCCTTACAACCCAGGGCATTGTATGAATCTATTACAGGATTTTTCTGACCTCATCTTTTATTTACTTCTTCTTATAAATAGAAAAATGCATAGGTGATTCACTAGAATTTCTAAAGTAGTACCTCTCTATATATTATTTTTCTAAGACATCAGTTTCATTTCGCTGAGGCAGGGTATATCAAAGTCATACATTCTGAGTACTGCCTTTGGAGAAAAAACTAAAATGTGGAATGGGTAAAATGTCACCAATTTAGAACTTCTGTGGTGACTGGTCTTTTTATGTTTCTAAATGAAATTTTTCTTCATTGAGGTGACATAGAAAGTGTTTCCAGATAGGAGAATTTTAATATAGTCTTCTTTTAGGTATCATCTTTTGGCAGATACCAAGATGCAAGCAATTTGTCCTCGATGATTCAGCTATACAGCTAGCTGATTACCAGACTGAGATGCTTCTTTGTTGGAGTGATTTGCTTCCTCTTATGATCTTTGCGAATTATTTCAGATTCAAGTTATTAAAATGAAAAGAAGACTTTCTCTGCAATAAGAGAAGATATTGCATTTTAAGGAAGACAATCTGAAGATGAAAACTGGATACCTTAAATTGAAAGACAAAAGTCCTACTGATTTAAACAGCAAGAGGATTTAATCATGAATGTCAGAAAAATTTGTCCCACAGGTTATTCAATATATTGCATGCAGTTTTGAAGAAGAAATAGTAGTTCAGTTTGTGTTATTTTAGCACTATGCACAGTGGATTTTTATCTTCCCCATAAAGTTTCTCTTTCAGAAGACTATATTTGAAGTAAATCTCTGGAATATTTTCTTGTAAGTGTTGTCCATGCACATATCCGCTGTAAAGGTAATAAAGAGTGGCAAAGTATTTTTAATAAAAAACATTGTTTATGAAGATAAATTATTAAATAGCTTCTTTTTTTTTTTAGATTTTTAAAATGCCTAAGAGATAAAGCTTACTGAAAACTTACTGAAACTTATTGAAAAGTAGAAGTCTAGCTGGATTTTATTCTCTCTTATCAGCCGCAGGCATGACTAGCTGGCTTCAGAAGGTGCTATAAAGGTCTTAGTAAAACTAACTTGCATTTCAATTTAGCATTGACTAAAATCACAGGAAAAAACCAGATGTATACACTGGGAGAGGAGCAGCTGGAGAGCAGCCCTGCAGAGAGGGATCTGGGGATGCTGGTCAGCAGCAGGCCAAGCAGGAGTCAGCAGGGTGCCCGGCCAGCCAAGAGGACAAACCCCATCCTGGAGGGCATCACCAGCTGCCCAAACCAGTTATCCCTCCTCATTCAGCCTCACCTTGAGTGCAGTTCTAGGCCCTGTGATTTAAAAAGAATGTGAAAATGCTTGGATCCATCCAGAGGATGGCACCAAAGCTGGTGTTAGGGCTCAAATGCATAAGAGAAAAGGTTTTTCACCAAGACTCCCTTTTTCTTCCTCCACAAAATAACCAAATAATTTAAATTCTGACATTCTGAAAAACAGCAGAAACTTCCACACACCAAGATTGAAGTGTGTGGAAGTGATTGAAATATTCCTTCTTTAAGAACAGATTCACAGCATTTGAAAATTAAGACCATTTCAGAAAGCAACAATCTTGAGTCTAGCATTGCAGAGACCATGTGCATATACATAAGGAGATAGAAAGTGCCATGAGCTCCTGGTTGTGGTCGTATAGAAAAAAACAATTATTCTCCAGTCACTCCATTGCTATGAAAAAAACTTATTTTTTTTATCACTCTGTAATGCACATTAGCAGAAAAGAGAAATCTTTTTCTTCTTTGAGAAGTCATCAATTGAAGCAATGTAATTTCTCCCGAGAGCAAGGGAAGAGTAAAGATGAAATTAGGACCTTATGAGTCATAGCTTTTTCTCTCTTCTATTTTGGGAGTATAACATCTGTAAGCTACCCTTTATTCAAGAATATTCAGAACTGAATTCCTTGTATTTTTATCAAGGACTAATCCAAGTCCTTGATTTAAAACAATTAACAATCTAGGGCAGAATGTGTTTGAATTCTCCTACTTCCCACAGTAACATAAAAACAGCAGGCAGAAAGTGTGGCATTTTTTTGGTTGCTGGTTTGGTTTGTTACCCCTATGTCCAAGAAACAGGAATTCTCTCAATATTTTCTGGTAAAAGGAAAACTAGACAGAAGTTAAGGAGTTTTACAGTCAAATCTCTTAGAAGTTTTCAGCAGCTAAGTCATCCGTATCAACAATATAAAGTTTTAATGACAGTATTTCTCCCTGAAAGATTCTCAATAGAAGAAAATGTTCACTGATTATGTCTTACAGGGGACTAAGGCAATCCCACTGAAAGTATAAAGGCATGAAATTTTTCCTATGACTATTCAGTATCAATGTGATAACTTGTCTGTGGGCTAGACAATCTCTGTAAATCAATGTATTACTTGTTACCTTCTTATTTGACTGAAATATCATCTGATAGAAACACAACTAGTCATTAGAGATGAGATTATAACAGAGACATAATGCAGTTAGATACCCACTTGCTTATAAAATGTGGAAATATTTTCAAGGAGCACAAATATTTACAATCCAACAACTTGTTTTACATGGAACAGAAGTGAAATATAAAAAAATCATACTGAAATTGTTTCAAAAGGAGTCACACAGCTGAGGAAGTATTAAACATTGATTTACATTTCTAGCAGAAATGAAGACTCAAACTTTTTCATTATATTTACAGAAATTGGTTTTGTTTCTTTACATGGCTAAGATCTGACTTTATGCAAATTATGATTGTATGAGTGACAAAACTTAGGTACCTCCTGGTTTTATTCTTGTCTCTAAAATTCTTCAGAAGTATAAGTATTTATTTATTTTACCTTTTCCCAGATCCCAAAGTGGCGGGTTTTAGGAAACATACATAATGCAATCCACAGATGATGTGAAAATGGGGAGCAGAAAAATGGACAATTCTTAAATCATTTTGTCCTTCTCACTTTTTCAACAGTAATTTTATTGCATCCAGTACTGTTATGCTTTCTCCTAATCAATGTGAGCTTCAAATGAACAAGAGCTATCACAGGAGACTTGACACCAATGAAAGCCAAAAGGACACATTATTTTGATTTCCTAAATGGAAACCATAATTTTCAATTAGAAAGCAGAAGTGAAGAGATGAAAATGGATAGCCTTTCTCAGCTGCTAACCTCTACCTGCAGATATCTATTGAAGAATACACTTAACATCCATCACCACAAAGCTTTATTCAGTCAATATTTTCATATATTTTACAGAGGCTTTTGGAGATATTAAAGTAAAAAAAAAAATCCATCTGTTCTAAAATGCAAACTCCAAAATCACACTGGAAGTATGTTTTAGCTCTCTATGCAGTATATTCATATACTGTGTGAACAGGTTTTGTAAAGCAGTAAAGGTGTTTTAATCCTTCAGTGTGTGCGAGGCTCTAATTGCAAGGAATTATGTGGAAGGTATAAAATAATTCAGGGAAAAATGTGGCTATTTTGCTGTCCTTCCAAGAGCTGGTGAAATCCTGCATCTTTTAACTCTTTTAACCACTGCAAAATGCTCCCCTGTCACCTTGTGAACAATGTAAAGACATTTACCTCACACACACACTATTGCCATTCTGAATGTGTTAACAAGCTCATTTCCAAGGGGTGGTTAGATTAAATTACAGGTTTTTTTCTTTTTCTTTTTTTTCCCCTTCTAATTTCTGTATAAAATATCATCTCCTACAAAATGATAGATTTAACATGCATTTCTTTTAGTCAGCCAGAATCTTCATAATAGTATTAAAAGCATGTCTCTCACAGTATCTTTCTGGATAATATGTCCTGCACACTGCTGGGTAAACACATCATGCATTGGGTTAGGAACTGGCTCACAGATCAGGCTCAAAGGGTCCTTTTACACTGTCTTGTAGGTTTTTGATCTGTTATACTATCTAGACTACGATAAAAATTATTTTATAAGACCGTGATCTATTGTCATAGTCAACTGAGTCAATCCATCAAGCCTGGAGAAATTGGATTCTGTTACTTTTAGGTAAAAGGAACTCTCTGTCAAAAGTTTCTTGCTAAATTTCATTTTTGGCAATTACATTTCAACAAACAACATACCTAATTTTAGAAGCTCTATGAGTCTACACATAGCTTCTGATGACACTGTTACTTATCATTTGTTGTTTCTGATATTTGAAATGGAAGAGTCTAAATCAAATAGTATGTAGATAGAGCTCATGAGGTGCATTTGCACAAACGCAATTTCTGTGACTGTAATAATATAATTAAAATATAGGAAAAATGTAAGTTTTACCAAAAGAAAAAATAAAAGAATTAATGATCATCTTTGCAATGTTTACAAAAATATGTTAATAGCAGTGAGATTAACAGGTGTCATTCTGGGAAATTAGGAATTACACTGAACTAGAAAATCAGCTTTGAAAACTGACATTAGCTAACAAACTGTTAGCCAGCTGAGAAGAAACATGAGAGACCAAACTGGCCAGGAAATCTGCATGAAGCTTAGAGATGTGAGTGAGGCAATGCAGAGAAGTTTGTATTGGCTTCAACAACAAAAACAGTCACAGTAACCTTAATGAGTCTAAATAAGCCTCCTTTCTGTTTAAGCATGAAATTGATTTACTTAGCACACTCCAGCTCCTGGTTTTATTACCTCTGGCCTTTTCTACCAGGAGACCACCTTAAGTTTCCTGTACTAATGGAATCACACACACTGGAGGTAGAGAGGGCTGTCCAGAGGCACAAGGGGAACAGATATCTGTATATCAATATTAAAAATACAGAGTTATTCTGTGCAGCAATTACACTATTCAAGGTAAAGTTCAATATCTTGTAGAGTACACAAGAATCTGGCCCATGGGGTCCCATACTGCTTGCTTTATTTGATTACTGTTGAATGGGAGTAATCAAATAGGATAGGATAGGATAGGATAGGATAGGATAGGATAGGATAGGATAGGATAGGATAGGATAGGATGGAATGGAATGGAATGGAATGGAATGGAATAGAATAGAATAGAATAGAATAGAATAGAATAGAATAGAATAGAATAGAATAGAATAGAATAGAATAGAATAGAACACCATGCAGCTCAGCTGGAATGGACCTATAACAATCAGTAAAATCCTAAGCAGGTCATTTAAAACGTACACTTTCTCAGCACTGTAACTTGCACAACAGGAATCCAGTGAAATAGAACAAGCTCAGGTTCTCACTAACTTGAAGATATATGGAGCTTCCTTGCAAACTTGATTTATATTTCACTGTCTAATATGATTACTTATAGAGATTATAATTGCATGTGGTTCTAATTTCAGCTAAAAGGAGGTCCAGACTTTTCAGACAGAGTATTTAAAATGGGTGCTCATTGCCAAAAAGGCAGATAGATGAGAGATAGTCTATTCTTATCTGCATGATTTAAAATTCTAAGAGGAAGAAAATTGCAAGGGGTCTTGGAAATGCTAATTCAATTTTACAGTTCTGAACTCTTAGTGTGTCTCATTTTATTGCAGTAGATATTTCAGTTAGCTCTGCCTTCCAAAATATCTCATTCATGTTTCTAGAATTTATCTCAGCTTTTGCATTTCTTGTTTTTCTGTAGTAAGATTCTGGCTTCCAAATGACTGATACATATTTCTGGAAATCATCTCTGGTTTTGTCACACAAGAACATTCCTCTTTGAATATGGCAACTTTTTAGACAATTGTTTAAGATTTTTTTTTCTTGAAAATGTGTAACACTGTGATTGAATTTAACTGTATAAAATAGTGCTATAGGACTTTGATTTTATTGTTTTGAGGTTTTGTTTTGGTTTTGGATTTTTTTTTTTTTTTTTTTTTTTTAGGGAGAGTGAGTTGTCAGGTGTACTTTCTGCTGTTATACAATCTAAACAGAGATTCCACAGATTGAAATATCACCATGAGATGGATGATTCAGGTCATGTCTCTGTAAAACAACACTAAACATAAATCCCTCTTTTGTATTTTTCCTGCCAACATAATCCTGGAAAAGGCACTAAAAGAGTGCTTATAGCTGTGTTGGAAAGACGTTGCTACTTCTAAAAGCATATCCAAAAAGACTAAGAATGTAGACAATAAAGAGGAATTGAGCAGTATCTAGATTGAGTGAGCCAGCTTATTCAAACCATTCAATATCTGGTAACACTACAGCACACTTTTAATTAGGATATCTATTTTTCCTCCCACTCTCATAAATTTCTATTATTTTTGATAGATAACTCTCCAAATAGCTTTGGAATTTTGAAAATTCAACTCAGTTTTTGAAAACCTTACATGTATAATAAAAAGTTACACAATGCTCAAAGCATGTAGTGAGGGTTGGGGACCACCATGGGATTTAGTACTTCTGTATTTTACAGTATTGATTTTTTCAGTACACAGGAACACTGCCTCACACTGGGACAACTTAGCAGCTTCCTGTAGCTCCAGTAGCATCTTCAGTCATCACTGTGGTGAGGTATGAGTAAAAACAGAAACTGCCTAGCAGGGCAGAGGCAGCATCCTCACAAGCCTTGAAGAACACAAATGATTAAAATCAGCACCACGGCACCCCTCAAACAGTGCACACTACAATAAGTAGAAGGCAAATATAATTTTTTTTATTGTCCCAAAAGTATCCTATCCATGAAATGCATTTTGATAAATGCATGTTTATACATAAAGGGAAAATATGGCCATCTAAATAACAACTCATATTATTCCTGCATGCATTGTTGGGGATCTATAAATTAGAGGAAATTCTAGAACTCAAAGGAGTGAGAGAGAATTGAAATGTTGGAAAGCCTTGGGCTAATCTGTCTGCTATTTTGGCATGTTTACTTAGAGAGAGAGAGGTGAGGAAATTATTCCCAGAGCATCTCTGCAGTCCTCTAAGACAGGAGGTATTTTTGGAGTTACAGATGCATATTGTTCAGTGCACAATCTAAAGATTATATTTTACCCGTATGCAAGGAGAAAAGATAGACATGAAAATATTTGTCTCTATGATTTAGTTAAAAATGTTTTATAGCTCTGAATGTCATGGTGTTACATCTACATTAAAAAAGTGTCTTTTCTGACTCAGACGTCTGTCTTTTCATTTACTTTAGGCCAGAATTTTTAATTTCTTGATTGTAGGCATACTTTGGGGAAGTGGAAACAGGGACATATATCCTAAGAAGAAGATAAAGATGCTGTCCAGATATGTAGGGATGGGATTAGAAAAACTAAGGTGCAGCCGGAGATGAATTAGGCAAGGAATATGAAGACTGGCTAGAAGGGCTTTTACAGATATGTTGCTCAGAAAAGGAAGATGTATTTCCCACAATAAATAATAAAAGAGAACTATGGAAAAATGCCATGATGAAGTTTGAGCTATTAAAACATTTTTTTTGCTCCTCAGTTTTCACGGGCAATCTCTCTTCCTCCTTTCTGTCAAATCCTCAAATTTTCAGGCAGAGATTGGGGGAATGAAGTCTCCACCATTGTAGTAGATCAGTTTTCAGATCACCTGAGGAACCTGAGCATACAGAAGTCCATTGGATCCAATAAAAACTCTTGAGGGAAATAAAAGATGCAGACACTAAGCCAATTTCCACCATATTGGAAAAACCAGAGAATCTGAGGAAGGCCCCAATGACTGAGGGGATATCACATCTGTTTTAAGAAGGATACTTAGGGGGATCCTGGGAAGTACTGACCAGTCAGCTTCCCCTCCATGCCCAATAAGATCACAGAACAGATCCCTATGGAAGCTATACTGAAGCATATGCAAGACAAAAACACGAATACAGACAGCATCATGGCTTCACCAAGGGCAAGTTGTGTCTGGCTTAGCTACAATAATGACAGGCCATATACAATAATGTGACTCCATCAGTAGCAAGCAAAGAACAATCAATGTTATTGACTGGATGTTATCTGCCTGGATGCTTTTAAGAAATTTTTTAAAATCCCCTATAACATTCTTGACAATAAATTAAAGAAATATTAATTTTTTGGATAGACTGTTGGATGGATAATGAACTGGCTGAATGGCCAAAAGTTGCAGTCAACAACTAAATATCCAAGTGCAAAGTAATAATCAGTGGTCTCCCTTAGGGTTCACACTGGGACCAATACCATTTAATACCTTCATTAAGGACATACTGGGATTAAGTGCACCATCAGGAAGCGTGTGGACTTCACAAAGATGAGTATTGTACTTGATTTACTAGAGAGAAGGGATGCCATGCAGAAGGAGTTTGAAAGGCTTGAAAACTGGACCAGTGGGAACCTTGAGATCAAGAAAGCCAAGTGCAAGTGGAAGAAACTCCAGCATTTTACAGACAGATGAATGAGATGACTTAGGGATAATGGTGGATGAAAATAACTGGACAAGAGACAGCAATATGCACTTGCAGTGCAGAAAAATAACCACATCCTGGGCTGCATCAAAAACAGTTTGGCCAGCAGTGATGGACGTGATCCTGTCCCTCTACTCTGGTCTTGTAGGGCCTCACCTGGAGTGCTGCATCCACTTCTGGGGACCCCAGAACAAGAAAGCCACGGATCTGTTAAGGAAGGTCCAGAGGAGGGCCACAGAAATGGTCAGAAAAGCTTAACTGAGACCGTTCAATCTGGAGAAGAAAATGCTTCTAGGAGACCTTATTGGAGCCTTGAAATATATGAAGGGTGTTCACAAGAAAGATGGATAAATGTTTAAGCAGGCCTACAGTGGCAGGACAGGGGGGAAAAAAAAAATTATTATGAGGGTGGGGAGACACTGGAACAGGTAGCCTAGAGAAGTTATGGATGCTTCATTGTTGGAAATGTTCAAGCTCAGGTTGGATTGAGCTTTGAGCTACCTGATGTAACCAATATCCCTCCCCATGGCTTCAGGGTTGGACTGGATGGTCTTGGAAGGTTCTTTTGAACCCAAACCTTTTCTTAGTTCTATGATCTGTCTGAGTAAGATCATCCAGTGGTTATCTGTGTGGCCCTAATACTTTTTCTATCCGCTGCTATTAATGACACACTACAGACCAAAAGAAAAATAATTTAATGTGCCTCAAGAACAGTACTAACATTTATGGACAGTATAAGATCCAGTATTCATGTCCATTCAAAAGAATTTTCCAGAGGAATTTAGCATCTCCAGCAATTCAGCACTGTGATCAATTAGATGTCTATTCCTTCCTTACAGGGTGAGATAATAGTGATAGAATTACACATCTCTGTCATTAACAACAGGTTTGTATGTGACTTTGTGTATGCACTTACAAATCAAACACCATTGAAACACACCAGATTTACAGAAATAGGACCTCCAGTAACCCAGACTAGAAGAAAGGGATACAAATTTTGTTAGTATTGAAACCATATATGATAAAATGACACTACTTTTTACACTCTTATGAATAGTCATGTTTGTTTTACACGTGGCTGTTTTTCTGAAGACATTTGTGCTTTCTTTTTAAACTCATGAAACAAGCAAAAAAGACATGTAATTCACCTAATATCTTCCAATGTCCAGGGAGAGCCCAATGAGCTCTCAATGATCACATTTACATTTTACCCAGGAGGAAAAAAATGCAAATATATTCATAAAACAGATCTCCTCTGATTTTTAAGTGTATACACATTTTCTGAATATCTTCTGTTTTTCTAATTCAAACATAGACTTTTGTAATAAAGAAGAAATTCCACAGTGTCTTGAAAGTTACATTTCCCACTGTTGAGAAGCAGTATTTAATGTCAATACACATATGTATTTTTCCTAATCCATTTAAAATCCTGACCACTGTTACTTTTCTCTTTCTCCTATAAATGTCCCTGTTTTGTGCCTTTTTGCCTGAATTGCACAATTAAAAAAAATAGCATTCTGACTCTTTCTTCTTTTTTTTTTGTTTTCAATTTAAATACATAAAATAGGAGTTCACCAATGAAAATATTGCACTTTTCCCTTTAGATTTATAAAATACAGAGAGGCAATGAAACATTTTAAACCACTTATAGTCGTTTACACTCATCTGTATCCTTCAACAATGTTAGTTGTAAGAAACCAAGAGAAAACTTTTTAAAGAGATGCATTAAATAATCTTTTTTACAGATGAAAACCTACCAAGATTCTGGCTATATATGTTGTTTGACAAAAACCAAAACTGCAATTTGTTTTCTTGTGTCTTCAGTTCTTCCTTTTTTGTCCTTTTGTTTGGTTGGTTGGTTGGTTTTTTGTTTGTTTTTTGTTTGTTTGTTTGGGTGTTTCTGAGTACCAATACTGCATGCATAAATATACCAAGATATCTTTTTATATTTCTGGCTTTAAATTTAAATCTCTTTCAATCATAGAAAAAAATAGTCTTTTCTATTTAATGAATAACCAAAATCAGAGACAAAAAGAAATCTCAGTACTCCGATGAATTATTAAGTTGTTGAAAAACATGAACAGCATGAACAGATAGCAAGAGAAGACTTCTGTGTTCCAAATCAGTATCTACTATGAAAATAGATCAGCTTTGCTATTAGGAAAAACAAGATCAAAAGTCCTTGTAAAAAGACACACAAACAAAATTACTGTATTTTAGCCTGTGTATCTAAAATGCCAGAAATATGAGCTTTTGAGCATTTTGTATTCTGTTCTATATAAACTCTAAGCTTTTTCACTAAGATAACAAATATTTCTAATGTCTGCCATTTTCTGTCATTTTTTAGATTTTATTTTTTTCTATGGAAAAGCGGAACCTCAAAAAATAAATAAACCTTATTTTGAACAAAAGTTTGGTACATGCTATGCACCATGATTATGGAGTTTCTTATCTTTTTGAAGATAATGTCACTGTACTCCTTAAAACCCCTTGATTGCTTATTACCCACAACACAAATTCCATCAGTGTATATGGCCTTTATTTTTGTATGTATCTCTAAAAACCAGTTGGCACATAAAATTAGTAAATACAGATATATAGTAACACTTTCCTTCTTCTTGCCATTGCCAACTGTTTTAAAACCGTGAGGACTCATTCTTGATTGACTTTCTTCTTCTTTTTGTTTTAAACATGGAATAGAAATTATTTAAGAAAAATATACCAGTTATCAAAACATTATACATTTCCAGTCCATTTCTTTTTAAGGTGAAGGCAGTTGTCAAAAATAATGTAGTTTAGCTTAGTTTCCATTAAAAAATGGACAGAATTCAAAATCCATCATTGAGATTGTTGACTGAGCCAAATATCTATGATTGATCAGTGGAAAAATTCAGCAATCAAATATTTCTGTGAAAATATTTCTGTGAAGAAAAGAGTCACTTACCTAAAACCCCCAGCCTGTAATTGATAGTGATAACAATGACATTTCCATAACTTGCGAGAATGCTGCCATCGATCATATTTCCAGTACCCTCCATGTAAGATCCACCATGGATGTAGACCATAACAGGTTTCTTGCTGTTCTGATCATGAATGTCTGAAAAAATTCAAGTAAGGAAAACACAATAAAGCAATAAAAACATAAGGAAAATGGCATTAACAATTTTTAATAGTGCTTACAATAGTCTTAATTACTTATGTTTTCAATGTCATCACCCCTACACTCACTAGCTTACACATTTCAGGACCATCCTACAAGCCTAATATTTATAATTTGAAATTTTAAATACTATTTCCTCTAAAATGGTCTCACTTCTAATGCATTCAGTATTACAGGAAATTTAGTTTTAATGGAAATGTCTTAAAGCCTAAAAAACCAAATTATGAAATAATCTTGGTTTCTTTAGAATACTCAGTTTCAAAAATATACCAATTTAGAAATATCTGTGCATCTAATAATATAATTATAGTAATGATCCATACTTTCCCATTTCTTGTGGGACATAATTATTGAAATTGCACTCCCAATAGTTCAGTAAGAGATAATGCAAAAACTCTAACTGTTCTGGTGGAAGAAAACATAGCAGACTGTTCTTTCTTTTAAACAGCCTTGGAGTTAACAGAGAGAATTTATGTAAATTTATGGCACACATTTTTTGTATTTAAATCAAATTATGTATTTTATGTTGCACTTTTCCTGGTCTAGTAGCAGCTAAGCCTCAAAGAACAACCTTGAGTTAATGGATGACCTTTTGTATAGGTAGAAAATTGCTGGCTACTTTAAAAAAAATAAACAGCTGGGTCTTTAAAAGAAAGTTCAATGAAATTGACAAAACTTTAAAAAATTCTAAAAGAAAGTTAAATGAAATTGATATTACATATGTAATAGTGAGTTATAAAGATGTGCTTATCAGTGATTGGGGTATATTTGGGAGAAGGTTAATCTAAAAAGTTCAGCTCTTGATGCCAGTGATAATTCAGAATACCTAAATCTGAAATTTATGTTCACTACAAAACAGTGTGAAGAGAGGTTAAGCTCCTCTATGAGGTAGAAGGCTATTCAGAAAGCTACCATGTACAAATCTTCTATAAATAATTCAGTCTATCTGCATGGAATCAGAGCACTTCTTGCAAGTATACAGCACAACATACAAGAAAAAGCAGAGCCTCTGATTATTCAACCAGGTTTTGCAAAAAATCTTTTGGCTATGCATATGTTGAAGAGTGGAGAAGGAAGGTGGACAAAGGAAAAGATGAGCTAAATACCTACAGGTGAGGGATCTACATTTGAAAAGCTTCCAAACATCCTCCCTCACCTCAGGCAGATTAGGAAATACTGAGATAAAAAATGTGATTGCCAATGAGGTACCAGATAGTCAGTGTTTTATATATGTGGAATTAATTAGAGCATATTTAAACGTAAATTTTGACTATCCTATTCTTGTGTCCCACTTTTGCTTTACTCCTGAGTACACCTTAAATACGACAAATTTTCAGCTGAGTTCAGGAATGTCCAGGCTGCAATGTACATCTGTCCACTTGTCGGAGTTTAAGGCTTGTCATTGATTCTGCCTCCTTTCCAGGAAAAGATATATCCTTACATGTTGTATTTTATATGTCGTACTTGAGCAGCAGAACAAAAGTTTTTGTAATAAGATCTTTTTAATTGTTGTGACTATAAGAGTAGTACAGCAATTAAATAGATCATTTAAAGCAATGAGGTGCATTCTAGTCGATCTATTTTTTTTTTTATTGTCAGCATTTCCAGCAAAGTATATAAAATTGCTTCTTCTCTGAAGGCACAGCTAAGATCTCAAAGAACCTGAAAGCAGCAATTATTTAACATAATTATTCGTGTTGCTGAATTACCTTTCCCTTCTCTCCCTAAAATCTCATGGCATTATTTGTTTGCATTTAATCTTTTCTTATTACTTTATTCTACCTCAGGGTTGAATCTTTCACTGATGAAGTCAATAGAAGGTTTCCTCTTCAATGTGAACATTATTATTTTCAATATAAAGGAAATTAGCTTAATGCTTTATGCTTAGATGCTTAGATCTAAAATGAATACCTTTGTTAATCATGAAATCCTAACATTTTATAAATTTTTAAAAAGGTTGAATAATTATGTGTTCATAATCTAGTATTTATCTTTAAAGCAACTTTGATTTTGTCTGTCATTTGTCCTTAACTTTAAAATCAACTTCAGAATTTGGTATAGAAATTATAATACCATAGTTTGAAAAAAGCCTGTGTTGCACAGAAATAGGAAACTGATAATCAGAAAGCAACAGAGTAATTCTAGAGTACTCTGCACAGTATTTCTCTGTTGTAAGAAAAAGTGTAATTCAGCAGTGAAGGTAGTGGAGTAGAGGGCAATCAGAGTGAATCAAAGACCTGAGGGTTTTATTATGGTATTTTATTTACAGACAGAGTAGCTACAATAGCCTGAACTCCCAGGAAAAGAGGTGATAGTACCCTCACTGCAGTGTGTATGATTTTAAGGGAAATAGAGAGGACATATGTTTCCAAGTAATTTGAATTATGTCAGATGGGGAAAAAAAAAAAACAGGAAAAAAGACATGGAATAACACTTTGGATTGGCCAAGCCTGAGAGGATTAGTAAAGATGTTGCTTTGAAGCCAGACCAACAAATTATCCAGGATTTTTTTCTTCTCATTTAATGTGAAAATGTTTTTTTCTTTATTTGGTAAATACATGTAAGCTGACAATGTAACTTTAATAAAAAGGAAAGGTGAGACTAGAGGAAGGTTTCATGACTTCTTTCTATTTTGGTGCATCCTAAATAGATTTGTTGCGTCAAGGCAAGAAAAAAATTCGTTTCCATCTAAAACTTTTTTGGGGTATTTCACTGTGAACTTTTAGCATTTCCTTTCAGGAAACCCAGTGCAACTTTGAAAGAAGTCAATGAAAATGATTGTTACTGATTTCAGTGGGAATGTGGTCAGAGTCTGAATGAATGCGTTTCAGAGGCTAGCTGATTACAGGAAAAACACAATAAAGCAACATCAACAGCTTCCTTTATTTTTGTGTCCTGAAATAAACCACATCCTGTGAGAAAAAAATATAAATAAGTAAATAAAAATAGCAAAGACAAAGCACAATTCAACTGTATCAATGTACAGCATGTGCACTGGGGAAACAGTTGAAGTGAAAGGAAGGATATATGTGAGTTTTTTCATGAATTTCAAACAAGTGAATATATAAAATGTGTAGGAGGGAAAAGAGCACATGCATGTTTTTAAATTCCATTTTCTCAACCTAAAGAAAGAATAGAGGGGAAAAATATGTGGTTTCAAATAACATTTATGTTACTCACTTCACACATATTTAGGAATAAATTTTACACCTATGTCACGGAGGAACTGCAGTCATCTATATGCTAATTTAGATTTTAAAAAGAAAAACAATCAAAGCAAATTCTAAAGAAGAAAATAAAGAAGCACACTGATGTGAGCTTCTGCAAATAAGGGACTAAAAATCATGTTGAAATAACAGCAATAATAATAACAATAATCATTCTTATTATAACAAAAATTGAAAAGTTTATGTTCATGCATCAGGGTCAGGCTTTGAAAAAACAAAAAATACCTTCATCTTCACCACGATCATTACTGGTTATATCATCTGCGCTTTTCTTTGTGTTGGCTCCTGGGTTCATATTGAGGAGGAGAATAAAGGGAAAAAAGAGAATTCAAAACCAGCAGGTTCTCAAAAAGAAAAAAAACCACTAGTACAAAAAATGTAACAAAAATGTCAAAATCTGTTACATTTGAAATTGAAAAACAAAAAAGATGCAAACTGCACATAAACATAAAATGTCAAGAAGAACAAATTGAAAATATTTGAAAAAATGTATCATATTCTGTGATAATGCAGTACTTTAGTTAAAAGTGATTTCTTCAAAAAAAATAAAATTAATGTGCTATTAAAAAAGAATAATATAAACCAAAAAAGTATGTTAAAAATTACAAATTTATGTTTTACATAAGAAATGCAATTTTATTTATTCTGTTCTGTAACCTTAAGGAAATAATGCCTTGAGTTACTTTCTTCAATAACTTAACATTTTATTCGTTGTCATTACAATTTATTAAGAAATAGCCACAAGTTGAATTTTGGATGGAAATAATGCAAATAAAATGATTGTTTGAGTTTTACACAACTTGATTTGACCAAGACAAAACATAAAGGCCTCCTTAGAAATTAATCTTGTTTTCCATATGAGCAAAAAAGATGTTTAAAAGAAGGCTGTAAACAAAAGTGAAACAGAGTTGAGTCAATGTCTACTCATGAAATTGATCCAAAACCAGCCTTTGTTGAAAATATACCTCATCTCATGCTCTTTAGAAAAACCTAGAAATTGACTGAAAACATTTACTTACCATGATAAAGAACTTGCATTTCTTTATTAGAAGATTTAGGGAAGAATATGCTTTAATTTATATTCAACATGCTTTCTTAAAATACTTTTGAGGTGTACACATGCACACACACACAGGCACACACACACAAACATTTATGCTCATACGGGTCACAGCCTGTACTTATGGGAGCAAGAGGAAATGAACATAGTTTTCACCATCCCCATCTTTGGGCAATAGTTCTGTTTTCTGACAAAAAAAATAAAAATACACCAAGCTATCCAAGCATTCTATAACACTGTGCTTATTCCCATAGCAAGTAGCCCTTTGTAATGTAAATGGTCACTTGATAAGGAGTGAAACATGAATAGGAAAATCAAGCTATAATTAAGCTTAGAAATTAACATAGCTAGTTAAGAAACAAAATGGTCTAAGCATGCTAATCATTATTTTCTTGAATTTTCTTTATTTTGAAATGTCTTTTCAATACATGATGAAAAAGAACAGCATACTTTAACTTGTTTATGTAGGAAGTTTAAATTTGTAACAGATATATCATATTTAAATAAATATTATTTACTTCTTTTACTTTCCTATTTAAACTTCACTGTTAACTGTATTTATATTCCTCATAATCCAAGACTTCAATTAAATCTTAGTCCATCATTTTAAGACAGAATATAATTATCATTACTAAAACGTTTAAGATTTTTTTAATATATACACTTTTGGGATTAGTGTACTAGTTTATTTGTCTTCCAGATACACATTTTCTATAGGCATTTTCTGGAAACACTGCCACTATGTATGCAGTGATGATGATTAGTGAGTAAAAATGTGAAAAGCATGGACTGATACTCTATCTCGTCATAAAGTTTCCATCTTCAATGCTGTTGTACAAAAAATATTGTTTATCCAATACACCTGTGGATTCATTATATATATATCCAGTACATAATTAACTAAGTAAAATATCTCTGTCAATGAAATATAGATGCTTTCCAATCCCTATTTACTTTCAAAATAGATACAAGCTCATAATCCCATCCTCCATCTGTGTATGGTCCTTTTATTCAGTATTGTTTCAAATTACTTATAGCCCAATGACAGTGCAATACTTTCTCAGGTGATACACAAATAAAGTTAATTTTGTATTTAAATAAACTAAGTACTCAAACTTCCCCTTAAACTATTTTTGATTCATGTAAAATATTTAAGCGAAATAGTTATTTATAGGCAATGAATACATATAGACACAAGTTTGAACATACATAAAAAATTTCAATACTACTTTCCCCAGGGACGTGGTCTTTTAATTGTTTGATAAAAAATATGATCATCATATGGCAAATATAAAATCAACTACCACATATTTTTTATTTGTATGAACTAAAAAATATCAAAACCAGTGTGATCTCATATACGCAGAACCTGTAGAAAAAAGCTGTGTATACAGTTATAAGGACTGTAATCTCTATTTCAAGTATTTTTGAGTGAAAGAAGTAGTTGTGTCCCAGAACACTTTAGTTTGGGTATAATCTCACCCCAAAATCTTCGATACACATATCAATGACATATTGCCAGGATTTTCTCTTTAATGTGCTTCACAATGTGGCAAACACATTAAAGAGAATGGTTCAGTGTACTTCTCATAAAAACATCACAAGTGTAATGAGAATTTGGGAAATGATGTGAAAAGCTCACATCATGCTTTTAGATCTATCACCTAACAAGCTATGTGACATAAGGTCATCTGTAATAATTGAAACACCCCTTATTCCATTTTTATGTACTTCAAAGACATAAAATATCATGGTGTAATCTATTTCCAGAAGAAATTACTGTTACTTAGTATGTATTTATTTACAATGTGAGTGGGAATGCTGTTTCTTCTACATGCTGTGAAACAATCATTTTCCTATTAGCAATTGAAATACACTTTTGTAACTAAGTTCTTGGGTTTGAGAGGATTTTATATTCATTTTGAGATCTGGTAAGATGAATTACATCAATGAGTTCTCAAACCAAGTTTCTGTGCTCCTATCGCATTGGACTTTTTTCATACTATGCATACCAGCTATAAAATCATGCAATTGTTAAGGCTGAAAAAGATCAAGTCCAACTGTGGCCCTAAGTACTATCTTTTAAATACCTCCAGGGATGGTGACTCAACAACTTCCCTGGACAGACTGTTCTAATGCCTGGCCATCCTTTCCATGAAGAAGTTTTTCCCAATATCCAGTTTAAACCCCTGCTAGTGAAACTTGAGGCCATTTCCTCTCACCCTATGCCTTGTTACTTGGAAAAAGAAACTAACCCCCAGTTGGCTACAAACTCCTTTCAGGTAGTTACAGAGAGTGATAAAATTTCCCCTGAGCTTCATATTCTCCAAATTAAACAACTCCAGCTCCCTCATTTCTCCTCAGACTTGTGGCCAGATGCTTCACCACCCTGCTGTCCTGCAATAACAGAGCATCCCAGTGCCTCAATGTCCTCCTTGCAGTGAGGGACCCAGAAATGAGCACAGGATTTGAGGTGCAGCCTCACCAGTGCCTAGTACAGGGGGACCTTCACTGTCCTGGTCCTGCTGGCCACACTATTTCTGATACAAGCCATGTGGGTGATACTGTTAGCATGTACTAGTATGTTGCTGGAAGCCTATATTTTTGAAAAGTTCACGTGATTTTTCTAAGCAATGCTCCTAAGTATTTTAGGTTCTTTTGGAGCTACTGAAATAATTCCAACAATGACATCTGTTCTCAGACTATCTCACACAGAGAGCAAAAATTTGAATTTTCCAGCCATGTTGTGGTTTGTTTTTTTTTAATTAAAAATATCAATTCATTTGTTCTTAAACTTCTGAAAATGATGGCAATCCCTGTCATAAGATAAAAAAGTCACTATGACTCTAAGGTTAGTTTAAGGTTGCATTAATCTCAGGGACTGAAAGGTATTATAATTCAGAAACTCCCAATGCTCAGAAAAAAATGCCTGCCTGCAACAGCTGATTGTCCCACAGATCAACACTTCCCTCTGCTTTGGGGATTCTTTTGTGAGTGTTCAGGGTTGGGCCAATTTTTTCCCCATATCTTATATTCTCCTTATCCCAAATCACAGGAGCAGCAATTTTAACCTTTAGTTCCTATACATCATGCAAACATAATCACTGTATTATAGGATTTGCCCCTTCTGCAGTCTAAGAACTGTTTACTCATTCATCCCACATTAAACACAGATGGTAAATTTCAACAGCAACCCAGGATGCAAAAGCAGTAGTAATGATCTAGTGCATTAAAGACTGAATTCCCTGAATATCTCTATTGACTAACCTGGTGTTTGACCAGAGTTCTTGGTTTGTAAAATTTGTGTTTCACTTTTCATAATACTGAAAAGTAGAAGAAAAATATTTCAAAATATAATTAGGATGGAATTTTTTTCCCAAACGGTCAAGGCTAGGAACTACTTAACTACATATGTTAAATATGCTGTAGATAGCATAGCTGTACTGAAGAATACATTTGCATAAAAGTTCATTGCATTTTAGAAAAATATCTTTTTGTTAATGACAATTACTAGAAAAAGATGTGACTTTGTAATGCATATTTTAAAGGCCAGGTGACCTCTTTCCATTTGTCCTACAATTCCATTCACTGCTGAGTGAAAAGAGCATGGTGCAATGTATTACTGAACTTGTCAAATCTCTTTTGAAAAGGATTTTTGTCTGCCAGAAACTGCTTCTTTTTCATATATATATATATATATATATATGTGTGTGTGTGTGGTTTTGAAAACAGCTTCAGCCAATATGTTCATAACAAAGAAGGGTTTCATGGGGGCTATTTTTTTCTCCCTCTAAGAAGCACTCGAAGCAAGGCAGTTGTAAACATTAAGTCAGAAAACATCTCTAAAAGGTTTTGATTTTGAAACAATGACCAATGTGTTAATAAACTATTAAAAAGTAGTTGATTTCATTTATCTATGCATGTACAGTCACCTCACCTTGTATTCCCAGATTTGTTCCAATGCCATGCACAAATCTATCAGAAATTAAGTCACCCTGCTGTAAGCATGTCCTCTGGCTCACATTTCCTTTGCATAATGAACAAAAATCTCATTCAAAAGCAAATTTTCTGGTTTTGTAAGTTGTCCCAGTTGTACTGTACAATTTATGCTGCATCTTCCTCTATTCAGACAATATGAATCACATATATGTAATAGAGGCAGGTCCCATGCATGCCGTTTACCAAGCTTGCATATTAGATATTCACTCTGAAGCCTCTAATGGCAGCAAAAAATCATCCACAACTGCTTAAGCTGATGCCATTTCTTTGCATTTTATTTGCAATTGCTCCATCTGTCACATACCTTTTGACCCCATTTAAATTTGGAAAAGGGCTCATTTTTCAGAAATCACACAGCACGTTATCAGTTGTATGACCTCTCAGTTTCACATAGCACATGCTTAACCTTCTAGAAATTTCCAGCTCAAACCAAATTAATACAGGTTTTAATACACATTATCTCAGTGATATGTCTTATTTATGAAGCCATTTTAATAGAACTCTAAAGCTCTTGTTTTCCTATCCCATAAAAACTATAATAGTTTTACAGTCAGGTCAAGTCAACAGTTCATTACAGCCTCAAGAGAGCATTAGTCAAACAAAATTTCCTTTCAGCATTTATGATAAGACTGGTTGGAAAACTTTGCTTTGAGTGTGCAAGACTTGACACAGTTCATGTCCAAAAAAAGGGTTCCATCACTGGTGCAGTTTGGCTGCCATAACACTGCACCTGGCTCATCCCTGTGGCCAAGGCCCTCCAGCTGCCTTTATAGTTGTAACAAGAAGTTCTTATTTGGCAGCTGAAGAAAGCTCAAATGAGGCATTTGACACTTCAAACAGAGTGGAGGAAAATGACTGTCTAGAATTTTAGCTTGTTAAAGTGACATAGAAATTACTGTGGATGCCCAATGTTAAGGAAAGACCATAAAGGCAGGCAATATATCTGCATATCTGCTGTTTGGAAGTCTGTTCATTTAACCAAAGAAAGAAAAATATATTCATATTTCCTAGATTTAAATAACCATTACTCTTAACTCTTTACTGAATAATTTCAACATGTATGTGTAACTGTATGAGGGTGTATACATGTAAGAAAAATATGCACACATAAATGCACATGAAAAATCTCTATACAGCTAATCAGCTTCCAGAAAGAAACCACTTTTATCTTCTGGCACTCCTTTCCCATAATCATGTCTAAATTAAGTTATAATACATCAGTAATGGGCATAACTCCAGTAAACACCCATATTTGATTATTTCAGTGCAGTCCATAGCCATAAATTAGATGCCACCTCTTTCCTGAATAATATGAAGACTTAGACCTATTGTTCTATGTCGTTTTCAATGTGAAATTCAATGAAAGCTCAGAAATTTCCTTCAATTTGCCTGAATGAAATGTGTTTAGTTTTGTTTTAATTCCTGTATTATCACTGAATAGCAGAAGACACACTATTAAAGTAGCCATTATTCTAATGCCATTAATAACAACAAAACAAAACAATTTGGGTTGCAAGTGCTAGCTCTGTAAAGCAGCAACATTTAACTAAGGAACATGCAATACAATTGAATTCATGCTCTTAATCACTCCAGCTGCAACATAAAAAAAAATTATTGAGATTCCTGAAAAAACACATAAATGTTGTTGAATATCCAGGAAATGTTCCTTTTTAAGAAAAGGGCATTAAAGGACAATTTTGTTTGATATCCATAATTGGATGGACTGTAAGGAAGATCAGCTGAAATCCCCACAGTTTTGTGTGTTCCATGCATTAGGGAGGATTAAATCAAAAAGAAAATGTAGTTTCACAAGCTTTTTCAAATAGTTTTAGAGGATAAATAAAAAAAAACTGTTGAAAAAGAAAAACTCTGAGGTTGAAAAAGAGGTTGCATAAAAAATATGGGATTGTTATATTACCTCACCTCTGTACTCTATGTTGTCTATAGGTTTCAGTTACATAAAAAGGTTTTTTCACTATACTTATACATTTTTGGAAAGTAAGCAATGTATTTTAAGAAGACTGTTAAAAATATATCTATGATGAATATAAACACTGAAACTTATAGCATACACATTGTATAGTTCTTGGAAGAAACACACCTAAATGTTATTTCTTTTTCCAAAAATATTTGCATTTACTTAGATTGTATTTATTCTTTCTGGAAAAGAATTTATAAAATGACTAGATTTTATATTTTAACCCCTGTCAATTCATTCTGGCACACTTTGTATTTCCTAAAATTGTTCTGAATAAAAATTACCAAGAATAATAATTTTTAAATCTATTGAATTAACATTAAACATATTGTTTTCATTCATATAAGTATTAGTAAAATTATTATTATTTTAGAGGAGTCATAAAATAGAAATGAGAAAGGCAGATCCATTCACTAATAGTTTTTATAAGGATTTTTGTCATGCAAGTTACACCAAAACTAGAACTTACCATCTTCTAAATATACTGCATTACTTTGACAAAACAATCCATATTGGTTAAAAAGAAAGAGGGCATTGTGAAGCCTATCCTTTCAGTGACCTCCAACAGATATGAGAAGCATTTCTTGCACTTCCAGTTTAACTGAATCTGCTTTATTTGATGGAAAACTGGACTAAGCCTGCAATGCTTACTGATTCAATAATGAAAGACTAATTAAAACCATTAAAATATCATATAGTTACATTAATTCCAAAAGAAGCACATATTTTTCTGTGCAAGCATCAGCTGAAACACTGTCAGTATGAAAGCATAGCAGTGACCTCAAAGAGATGACATTTCTCTGCTGAAGTGATGCACTCGTGAAAGTGTGAACGTAGTAAAGCTGTGTCCTAGATTCAGCTGGGATGGAATTAATTTTCTTCATAGTAACTTGTACGGTGTGGTATTTTGAATTTAGTATGAGAGTTATGTTGATAACACAGTGATGTTTTAGTTGTTACTGAGTAATGCTTGGCCTAAGTCAGGGACTGCTCAGTTCCCTGTGCTCTGCTGGTGCACAAGAAGCCAGAGGAGCAAGGCCATTTATAAATCCCACTGCAAAATTTGTTCAGAATATATTAATACTGTACTTTCAAGTCAGTGAGAGCAAGACAAGAGCTGAGTGCAATTAGCTGCAGAGTGGAAAAAGGTTGTTGGCATGATGAGTACACTACAATTAAGTTGTCAATAATGTATACAACTTCTAAATTAGAAGATAATTCAACATTTATTATTAGTCAAAATTCCCAAGCCTAGATGCTCCTACATTCTACTTAGTGTAGACAAGTAGAATTTGCAAAGAATTTGCAAAGAATTCACTAATGTTGGCTTAATACTACCTATAACAAAAGGGTGATTACTTTCAAATAAACTTTAGAGAAGTACCTGTGTGCCATTTACAATGACTGTGAATTTGCCCTCTTTGCAGAAAACTGAACACTGCAAGCACACGCTCTATTTGGTGAAGTTGTTTGTGCAAATTCTCCCTTTGGGCATTTGTAGGCACCACTGGAAGCTGTGAACTGAATAATCAACTCTTAAGAAAACATCTAATTATTTGATGCAGCCATTTAATTCTTCATTTTGAAGATTAGTTCAATTTGTGGTTTCCTTTGGAGAATTCAGAGAGTAATTGTGTTATGCCAATGGATCCTGTGAAACTGTAATTTTATTCCATTGTGATAGATAATAGTTTGGCACCATATTTTGATGTTTACTGAATCTTTGACCCCTTAGTTTTTATTTAGAAATCTTGGGAGTGTTAGTTACAGGTAAATAGAAGGTCCATATGAGACATCCAGTGGAGATAAAAGATTTTTTGGGTTTTGGGGATTTTTTTGGTTGGTTGGTTTGGTTTGGTTTTAGGATATAGTCATGTTTTCAGTTTTTTTTTCCTACTACATTTTAATGACATCTTCATCTACACACAATAATGCATGAAATCTTACTGGGATTAATAATACCAAATCAACTAAACAATTAGACTACCAAATAATTAAGTTGATAATAAAAAGTATAATTTTAAAAGATGGAATAAAATATACTGTAGCTATTTCTGGGAAAATCACATCTAAGTTGTATATGATGAAAAGTTTTACAATGTGAAATATGAATATTTAATTAATCTAATACTTCCCAAAATACTATGGGCACATAAAAGATTTTCCCTAGAATTGAATAGCAGATGTGTAAAAAAAGATAGAACATTGACTATTAAGTTCACATAAATATTTTATTCATTATTACTCAGTACTAAAAATGTACATGACTTTTCAAAACAGAAATTAGTGTCTTTATCCCAAACGACTGACAATACCTTTTTGCCATCAGCTTGGTATGATTTTTTTGTTTTCACATAAAGATTTTAGAGAAGAGTCATGAGGAGGGGAAAAGCACCTACAAAACCTGCAGCATTCTGTATTATTTACAGTTTAACTGCTTTCAAGCATTAGTTTTGGGTATATTATGAAGCTGTGATATTTTATCTATAATATTAAAGAAGACCACAGGCCATTTTGATTCATGCATGCTATATAATTATTAATTGTATTAAGCTAACCTCAAAACTGGTGGTCAGAATCATGATTTAAACTCATAATTCAGCAACACAGCACTGAGCTCACTAGTATCTGATCCATCTAAAATCCATTATTTGAAAATATCAATTGGTTTGGAATAATTTGTGGATTATATATCTGTGCTGGTGGAAAAATCTTTTGTCTATTAAACAAACTGGATGGGAACTCCAGTATCTCATTTCGGCTTTCCATTTTGCAATGTTCCAGGAATAATTCACATTTTGTACTTTCAGAGCTGGGGCTCATGCTTTATTCAAAATTTAGAAAGGAATAACAGTGTCTTGTCAATTATAATTATCTGACAGATGAAGGAAATTAAAAGCAAGTAATAAAAAGCCCTTTTTGATGTAAATACTATATAGCATGTGCCAGTTGATACAATACAATATAATGAAATTATATAATATCAATATTGTATAATATGATTTACTATTTCATCTTAAGAAAGGCAAGTTAAATTTTGCATTTTATAAAAATTATATAGGAACTAAATGGAATTGCATGTGAAATAATACAGCTTATGAATGCAACTACTTCTGAGAAATTTAATTCCAGCCATCTTTGACTAAATATAAGTAGTCCTCATGAAAAGGAACAGGTCAAGTTTTCCTTCTTTTGATTTACCTAAGCAATATTATTGTAGATTTGCTTATGTTATTTGTTGTCATATGCACCTTCAAGTCCTACCGAAAAAAATAATTGTTCTGTATTTGTATTCAGCTGTAGAAGATAGCTGAATATTTCCTTTCTCAATCAGTGCAATTTACAATTTAAAACACCTACCATCTCTTTGAGGAAATTAACTATAATTGGCACTCTGTTGAAGGTCACTGACAAAAGGATTATAGCGAGGTTTTCTGAAGGTAAAATTGGCACAACATCAGTCCAAATTATACCTGCCTGTATGCTGTTGTTAGACTGTCAGTCAAACCAGGGCTGAAATACACTTACACGAACAAACCAGAACTGGCACCACAGCCAACTTTCCTACAACTTATGGCAACAAGAAGAAGGCATCAGATGTAAAAACACAGAAAAAACAGATTGCTGTGATCAAATATGTCAGTTTCCACCTGGCACCAGCCAAGCCTCCTGTCCAAGGTCAAAGCCTCCTGACAAACACCACACTGGTGTGGCAAATGAACATACCTGTGCCTTTAAACTCTCCCCTCCCCTCCCCGCTAAGGAACACTCAGTCTCTGCCAACTGCTTTTCTCCTGAGGCAAAATTTGAAAGGAACAAAACCACCAGGTGAAAGGTGATTTTTGTAGTAGCTGTTCCTCAGCTGGACAGCTGCCAAAAGGCAAATTCCATTAGTTCCACTGTAAGTGTATGTGGTTGTATGTGTGTGTCTGTGTGACATTTGCCAAGTTCTCACACTCTTTTTAGGCTTTCATGCCTAGATCCTTTAGCAACAGAGGAAAAATCTGAGAATATCCTTTGCACTGTGTTTTGATATTCAGGAACCACTGTGGGTAATTTCCTACTTCTTACCAGTAAACCCTGATAAAATTTGCCATAGAAAGTGCAGAAAGGAAAAGAAAATCATCAGCACATTATGCCTGACTAATCCGGTCTCTTTCCATGATTTTTATAGGATAAGGGAAAAGCTATGGATGTCATTTATGTCTGCTTCTGAAAGCTCTTTTGTATGGTTCCATACAACAATCTTGCTGATAAATTCAGGTGATAAACATTTGATGGAAGGGCTATTGAGATGGGTTAAGAATTGACTCCATGGCTGCTGAAAAAATAGTCAAGAGCTAATAGTCCAAGTGGAAACCAGTAACCAGTGATGTCCCTCACGGTTCTGTATTAGTACCAATAGTATGGAATATCTCTATCAACGACACAGGAGGATTGAGTGCACCATCAATAAGTCTGTGGACAGCACCAAGCTGTGTGGTACAGTTGGCACACGGAAGAGAAGGGCTGCCAGTCAAAGGGACCTTGGCAGGCTTGAACAGCCAGCCAGTGTGATCCTCATGAAATTCAACAAGGCCAAGTGCAAGGTCCTGCACCCGAGTCTGGACATCCCAGCATCAGTAGAGACTGGCAAAGAATGGACTGAGAAGCAGCCCTGAAGAGAAAGATTTTGGAATACTGGGGGTTGAAAAAATTGAACATGAGACGTCAGAGTGGGCTTGCAGCCCAGAAAGCAAATCAAAACCTTGGCTGCATAAAACCAAGCATGTTCACCATTACTGAGGGCTGTGGTTTTATTTTGCTTGTTTTCTAAAATCTATGACACATTCGGTTTGGAACAAGTTTAATAATTCTTGCAACAAATGTATTATGGGACATTCTACAAAATTGCATATAGACTTCTGTGCAAACAACATTCTACATTTTAGCATTTCAAAATAAACCCCTGCTGTCATCCATATTTTAACTCCAGTGATATAATTTCCCTCATGATCAAAGAGCACTGCCCTTCTCTGTCCCATATTGACTTTACCACATTTCATTTTAGTATCTCATTTCACAGGTCTCTACATAAATTTCTATTGGAAGCTTATTACAGATTTCTGTAAAAAGCAGCAATTCCAGTAACAACTCTTAATTTGTGATTCAGACCCTTGCCTTTGAAAATAGATTTCAAATTCATTAATATCAGCAGTAGGGTACAAACAAGATCATTAAAGTAATTGATAATGTTCCCTCTCTCAAGAGTAGCTTTCAGATTTTCACACCAAGAAACCAACATCCTCTGACAAGTTATTTTCTTCCAACTCTTCCTTCTTTCCTTTGCAAGTTTTTGCATCCTCTGACACCATTCTTTCTCTTTACAGCGGTTAAGCCTTCTAAAGTGATGTTCTTATATTTTCCTTACACGACTTTGATTCTTCTTCTCTCTCATTTTTTTGTGTCATTATGTTTTAATTTGTCCATTAACTTTATCCTAGGATACTGCTTAACTACTCACAACATGTATTTTACTACCTCTGCTTGTTTTGGTTGGGGTAGAGATAATTTTCTTTCCCGTAGCTCGCATGGGTTATGTTTTGGATTTGTTCTGGAAACAGTGCTGGTAACACAGGGATGTTTGAGCTATTGCTGAGCAGAGCTTGCAAGGTCAAGATCTTTTCTGCCTCTCACCTCACCCTGCTCCACCAGCATGAGGGCCAGGGATGCTCAAGGAGCGTGGAGGGGACACAGTGAGGGGACAGAAGACCCCAACTGACCCAAGGGACATCCCCCACCACATGGCTTCATGCTCAGCATATAAACCAGGGCACGAAGGAGGAAGGCAGGGGCATGTTCAGTGGTGACATTTGTCTTCCAAAGTTGCTGCTACATGTGATAGATCCTGGCTTTCCAAGGGATGGCTGAACAACTGCCTGCACATGGGAAGCAGTGAATGAATCCCTTGTTTTGCTTTGCAAGTGTTCACAGCTTTTTCTTTATCCATTAAACTCCTTATCTCAACCCATTAATTTTCTCACTTTTACCCTTTGATACAATCCTTCATCCCACTGCAGGAGGAATGAGTGATCATGTGAGTGAGCTGGCTGGGGTCTACCATGACAACGCTCTAGAATATCAAAATTAATTCAATCTCTTGCTCTCTTCAGGTATTCTCCATCTTTCAGCATTCAGTAATAATTGAATGCTATTGCAATTTCTGTGACTTAATTCTTGTTAATATCACCTCGTTCTATTCTGTTTTTTTCTCTAGGTCTAGTTTTACAAGAAGCAACAAGGCATTATGCATTTCTTTCAGTCAGAAATTAAAGATGTCTAAAAGAGAGTTAAACAAGTAATATTTTGATAAACTGAACTGTTGAAAGAATAACTACTACCACCTACATCCCTAGATGCATTAATTATAAACCAGTATGTTATTCCCAAAAAGGGGTTGAGAATAAAAATGTTGATTTGCTAGTGAAGTGCTTCAGTATCTAATAAAATAAATTACTATAAGAGATTAGTAAGAATATAAAATATAGATATTTAAATCAAGAAAAAAAGTTACTGTAGCCTAAGTTAGAAGCATCAGTTATTAGAAGCATCATAGAGCATTTATATACATGCACACACAGAAAATAATCCATAAATCTCTTTAAAGAAAAAGCATAACTCTTTTATCTGCTAGAAATCTTGATTTAAAAAAAAAAAAAGTTGATAAAATTTATTTAGGTTTTCACAAAGGAACTTTCAAAAAACATTTTCCATGAGATATTGAGAACATAACTATTTACCGAGAAAGAGGTAATGTCATTGATTAAAAACAAGATACACAGGGTATCTTATATTGTAACCAGAGGTCAATTTTCAAACTAGCAAAAGATTAATGGTCTAGTGAAATATTCCATATATTAATCTGAGGTTGTTTAATATTCTATTAATGATCTGGAAAAGCAGATGAATTATCATATTGTACAATTTGCTAGGCACAGAAACAACACGAGCTAAGGCTAGAAAGAATATTAATATTTTAAAAGATAATTTATAAATTTAGGGATTAATTTACATTTATTAATTTATAAATTTAGGGAAATTAGGGAGCTCTGTTTATTAAACTTAAGGAGCTATGTCTTTTAACTTAAGTCACACAAACATCTACATGCCTGTGAAATATGAGCTATTCACTCTGCAGTCCGTGGAGATAAGCAATGGTTGCCCCAGTCTGAGACAATTTCTAACAAGGTATACTTATTTCTCCTTTTTTCTTTCTGAATAAAAAATAAACAGCACAGAGCTGGACATACTTGTTACGTAGTATGTTTAAAAACTAATAGTCATGCACAGTTGAAGCAATAAGTGGAGCCAGATAAGCGACTTTTAGATTCCAGATTATCCATAACTTCCAGAGCAAAAAGTTTAGGCATTGCTCTAGACATAGCCATGAGAATCTTAAAAAAAAAAATTGCCAAATGCAACACCCAGAATATTAAAGCAAAGCAGGAAATTATTCTGAAAATACAGAAATATTGTCCATCAATGTATAATAACCAGGTATAGCAGGTTTTATCAGGAATGATACAGTTACATCCAGATTCTTTTTTACACAGCATCTAGCAGAAAGTTTTCCATCAGTGCTCTATATTTCTGGAAGACAAAAATTATTTTGTATGTGAAGAGATTTGTTAGAACCCTCAATTACACCCAGAGATCAGAGAAAATAACAAGAACTATAAGAATGTTGAATTGTTCCTTTACAGAGCTCATGTATGAAGTAAGCCAAATTTTCTGTGAAAACAGTGTTGAATTCCTTTAAAGAATTGAATATATTTACAATCTATTAATCTTTAACAACTCAGAACCAATAAATACTTTAAAAAAGTGGCAAAGACATATTGCAACAAAATACCAAATATTTATTAGCATTTGGTACTATTATTAGCATTTAGTATGTTGCGCCATATAGCTGGCACCAACAACTCAAAAAAAGGCAAAATACACAGTTATGTGTAATTTAACTGAGATAAGTGGGACTGATTTTTGTTCACAATAGAAGTTATAGGGCAGAGATGGTGAATTGTGTGTTTCATGGCATAGATCAATCACCTCACTCTCTGGCAAGAAATCACACTGAAGTTCAGCTCACACAGAAGTCTCTTGCACCATCAGGATTCCTTACTCTGATGTATGAGAGGATGACAGCTTGCAAGAAAGGAACACAATAAAAATATTTTGTGTTGTCCTAAAACACTTTCAGCCTCAGTGTTTAATGGTGCTGTGGAGAAAACTGATTTTTATAAAAACATAATTATTTAAGATGAGGTAGCAGTGAAATGCTAAATTGATATTTGGATCAAAGAAGGACTAGTTACTGTCCCTAGTTCTCACAAAAAGGTCAGAGAATACCAGAATTAAGTTTCCAAAAAGGGTTGGTTTGTTCTTGTTGATTTTATTCAACCTTTAAAGTTTTCTATATTATTTGATCATACTGTGTTTTATCTTTATGATCATAAAAGGAATATCATTTTATTAGGGGATAAAATGTGGGATTCTCTTCACACTTAAAAAATTACATCTGCTTCATATTTTTCTTAAAATAGATTTTCTCAAAGCATCAAAGCCAATCACACAATTACATGTACACAAGTATATAAAAGAATTCCATTTCAGTTTTTAAAGTTAATTAAAATTTGCAGTATATGTGCCTGCTAACTTAGTTTCAGAATGGACGCTAATAAAAGGAACATACAAAAGTCTGTCCTGAAAGCAGCAATGGTAATAGGAGGTCACTGTCACAAGACAAAGCACCTTAACATCCACACAGAAGACAGACTGAACTGATTCAGAGCTGCAGTGATATTGCAAAAAATGCATCAAGTTTTAAGAGAAATATTTTTTTTTAAAAAGACATGAGCCAGGCACAGCTGCCCACATACAACTGGCATTACAAATTAAAGGTGTTTCAACCTACGGTTTGGCTACACAATTTTAAAATTGGAATAAATAATTTTTACCCTTAAGACCTGTGAAACATTTTTAAACACAGCTTGACTACTTTTCTTTTAAATTTTCACCAGAAATTTATGATAACTGACAGAGAGCAACTGGACCTATGTATGTATATAGAATTAAAATAACATCTCTTTTAAGGATTGAGGCTGCATGATTAGAAAGGAAATTATTATTATAACTAAGGATAAGATTTAGAATTAAGAATAAGAATAAGAATAAGAATAAGAATAAGAATAAGAATAAGAATAAGAATAAGAATAAGAATAAGAATAAGAATAAGAATAAGAATAAGAATAAGAATAAGATGTGGATTCACAGACTCACAAGAGGGATTGGTTATTAACTACTAGGCCATGAGTGACAGTACATTCCTGGAAATGAGCAGAGGGAGAATGCTGATGTTTCTTTAAATCTCCAATGTATCACGACGCTTACATCATGCTGCGTGGGGTTACATCATGTTAGGACTCGTGATGTAACCCGTCGCAATGCAATGCACACATCGCATTCAGTCAGCACCTTTTCAGCCTGTCCACATGATCACCGTGGCCAAGAGAGGTTTGCTTGAGTTAATCAGAATTATTCTGTTTCTGTGGTATTTATGGTTGGTCATGAATAGAAACTTTCTTGGCTTAAGAAAATGCAGGAAGGAAAACAGAGCTAAAAAGCATCCTAAATATAAGAAAGGCAAATGTGCAAAACATGCAGGAAGGCTTGGTCTGATGATGATGTGAAAAGCCACCCACATGAATATATTATATAGTAAACTTAGGAGCAAGTAAATCAGGGGAGAAATACCAGATGGATCACTCTCACTATAAGCATATTTCCTCTTTAAATATAAAATACATCCATGTGTTCAGTCTGGGGGTTGTGCTTTTGTGGAGGGCAAAGGGCGCCTTATTTTGCCTTTTTTTTTTTAGTGCAATGTGGTAAGTAGAACTTTAAGGCAGGACTTAAGGATAAGCTTTTCCTACGTTGCATGAATGCTGTGCTCTTGTGCTCTCCCAAACCAGGCTTCAGCTTAGGTTTTAGGAGCAATTTCTATGCAGAACCAGGCTGCTGAAGGTACCAGAACAGTGTCATTGCCAGTGTTTCCAATGTACATGCAGCAGCCAAAGTGTGGTTCGTGCCTAGTAGAGTATTCAAACAGCTGGAACAGCAGAAGAAAGTGTGATTAGAGACAAATATTGCATACCAACTGTAATAATGTGCCTAATTATTTAAGACTAAAGCCAAACAAATCTAATTTTTTTGTCTCACCTTATTCCTTCCTTTCTTTTCTTAGTCTAGCCTTAATGCTAGTCCCCAAAGTTTGAGCAGAAGTATCAGAATATAGATATGGGAAATTTTTACTAGTATTGTAATTTTGAAAATATCATAGATATTTAAATGCATGGTTGAAGATTTTCCTTGTCATAGACCACAGTAAGTTTGTTATTTCCTACTTCTTTTTTTACACTATGCCTTGGAAAGCACTCTTTTCTCTAAATGCTTATAGATCGGAAAGATAAACAGCATACTCACAGCACTATTTTTTCAATTAATCCTACACTCCATAATATTTATGTTTAGATGGAGAAATAGCCATGAGCATAGGATGCAAAAAAACTGGCAAGGAGAGTATGATGTCATATGCTACATTGCTGCTTTTTCTCCTATAAGATTTGAGCAAAAATTATGTCCAAAATTATGTCTAGTGAAAACTTTGCATTTTCACTGTTGTTTTTATGTTGTTTTAATGTTTCTTCCATTCTGTCTGTCTTTGGGATAAGAATATACAGAGGATGCAGAGTCCTGGTGATTTTCCACTCTGCTGTCCATCTTGCACACAGAGCTTGCTCAAACACACATGCATAAAAACAGATAATATAAATTTCTGTCGAAGAACTGTATGTAAATGGAATAATTTTTAAGGTTGATCTTCAATTTAGATGTGAAGATGCATTCTCCATTGGTGGTTGTAGTCATGAAAACATTTACCATTTCTTGACTAAATCCCATCCTTTCTGTCATAGACTATAACTCCATAGGCAGTTATAGTCATGAAAGCATTTACCATTTCTTGACTAAATCCCACCCTTTCTGTCATCAGCTTATAACTGTCTTCTTGCTAGAAGCTAATTCAACTGCACATGTGATTTCTTCAGAGCTCATCTCAGACAAAAATGTGTCAAGTTAACAAAGAGCGACTCTTTAAACTGATAAAGCTAAAGCACTCTGACTGAAATAGGTTAGGAGACAATCATTTGACTAGCTTCACAAGCAGAGGCAGAAATTGCTGTACTGGAGGGGGGGAAGCAGAGACTTTCTTTGCTGGCACAGCTGCAGCATGAAGAGAATTCATCCTCTCCTCTGAAATACTTAAGCAGGTGAGAAGTGACTGGCAGAGAAGGAAGGATTAAGAATTTACTGGAGAGAGAGAAACACTAATTTAATCTCTTAGAGTGAAGTTAGAAAGCAGAGTGGTATTATGCCATCAGGAAGCAGGAACGACAATTGATAAAGCAGCAGATGCCAATGAAGTCACTCAATACAACTGTTTCTCAAAAAATATGTGACTCAAATATGCAAAAGAAGCATTTAATATTGCTTTTTTTTTCATATCCTACCTAGTCCTTCACCTTTAATGACAAGACAAATCAAATTACCCTATAGTAAAATAATACTAATTAAGAGCTTGGAATCAGATCACAACACAAACTGATTAACTATAACTGACAGAATAAAGAGAAAGACATTTCTGGAATGGAATCCTGATCCCAATACTCCAGAAAAGTCTATATATGTATGAGACATATGGCCTCTCTGAAATCAGGTCAAACTAGTGGCAGTTTTACTGCAAGTGGAATAAGAATAAAGCATTACAATCTGAAATGACCCATTCTAAAGGAGAACAAAAACAAAACCAATGTAAATACAGTGGTGTAGGCAGAGTGATTGTATTAATACAGGTAGGTTCACATGGAGAATATAATCTTTAGATGCTGTGTTTAAGCAGCATTCAATTTTTAATGCTGCTGTGCTAAAACAATTGAATCCCTGAAGCAGGAAGTGAAGAAAAAGGTGACTGAGCTTGAAGGTTGTTCCTAAGGCACTGTAACTTCCAGGGCTCCTTCTGGGACAATGCTAATTATGAATCAGCTTTCACTCCAGGTTTTGCCTAAGGCACAATCTAGCTATAAATAAATATTCATATCATTGAATCTGGCAAAGGCAGTTTTTCTAAAGCAAGAATGTTCCTAAGCAACTCTGAATCAGGTCAGAATCCCATAAACATTAAGTAAACTGAAACAGCTTCCTTTGCAGATTATGTAAAGCCTTTAAGGGAAAAGTTTAGGTTAATGGATAAACTTGCTCTAAGGCTTATGCTAAACAAGCCAACTACATTTCCTTATAATCAATAAGACAATTTATTCTGTAATTTTCTACCACCTTAGCAACAAGCACTATGTTCTTCCTGCACCCAAGGAGCAGGGATTCACATCATGACAAGCTAAGTTAAAATAATCAGGCTTCTGCTATTAAGGAATAAGTGGAGTGTTTCAGCAGAATGAAAACTTCAGCAGTTTTGTCACACACAAGAGAAGTCTTTGGCAAAGTGATGCACCCAGGGATGAAAAAATGATTTGCAAGCAGATAAGTATGCTTTTTTTTTTTTTTTTTTTTTTACTGATACCCAGTTCTACAGATATTTGTTTATAGTCACATTCATGTATTTTCAAACTAACGTCATAGTCAAATTTAATTGAAACTGAGGTACCCAAATCGTTGAGCAGGTCCATGTAGAATCTAATAATGCCTTTAAAAGTTCCAGTCTCATGTAGTTTTGAACTCACTACATATTTTTGTGTGACATGATTTACTATCTTGAATGATGTAAATATACACTTTTCACCATGATTTATCTTAAATCATTACATTGTCATTATTTTCACTGCTTTCACACTGAAGTCTTAACCCCTATTTAAAACATGACAATATTACTGTTTATTGCACTTATAGAAATTCATCTTCCTATAAGCAGCAAAAGTAGCCACTGACTTTAACACAGGCAGAGATTACATTCAATAGCTTTATGAAACAATATGTCTTGTTTCCACACAAAATACCATTATTATTTTGTGTAGATGGAGTGAAATGATGAATATTTTGTTGATCCATTTGTTGAAACAGGGCAGTATTGGGGAAAATGTAGGCCTCTGGCAGCTTAGGAAAAATGAAATAGAAAAGGAAAAAATTAAAACATTAACAACTTGCCTTTTTAACCCTCATTATATTTAGTATCTGCTCTTTTCTGAAATGGATTTGATTGTATGTGCACATAAATGTTTGCTTCTGGATCCTAAAAGGGCCAACAGGTAGCAGAGAGGCAAACAGGTTATTTAATCCTTGCTTAACTCTCAGTACAAAGAAATATAATGTGAGCTTTGCTGTAAGACCTTTTAGGGTGACTGTCATATGTATCCTAAAACAGTTGCTACAATGATAGACCACATATATATGCTTGTTGCATTGCCTATACACATGCTGCAAATGTAAACCTGGAAATGATACAAAGGAAAGCATGAGTTTAATGGAGAACTATTATCTCAAGTCCACCTGCAATTTGAAAGAAAAATATTGAATTTTTACAAGAAGAAACTAACTTGTGGTAACTCATTGCATCTGATAGCCCATTCAAATAAGTGGGATACCTATAAATATACAGAAGTTATATGCTAGGGACTGAATTCTGAAGAAGCTTCTTTAATAGCAAAACTTGGTCCAAAAATCAATGGCAAGCCTTTAAATAAATAATAAGAAATAAACAAATAATATTAGCCTTTAAAAGTTCCAGCATTAAAATCCCTTTCCAGTGTTGTCATCCATGACTGGAAGAGAATATGCAGAAAGCAGACAGCATGTTAGATTAAGAGGAGCCTAATTAACAGTTTAGGAAATTAAAAAAAAAAAAAAAAAAAAAGAAAAGAAAAATTTGTTTTCATGAAACCTCCAGTAAGATCTAGGCTATTAGGGGTGTACAAAGAAGAAGATGCATGTTCTTTTTTACTACATTACTACATCCCTTTTTTCCCTAGTTGCCTTGGACCCCACTAAAATTCCCCAGTTTCTATCCTGTTCCTTTTGGAATTCGTTCTAGAAAGAGTGTGATGGCTATGGGACCAAAAGTTGCTGTCAAGTTTGCTTTTGAAAATCCTGGGCAACTTAATCAAATTCTATACATAGCATACATGATTGAAAACCTGGCCACATCTGATATCTTACAAAGTAGTTGTATTGCCTGGAGGGCAGGAATTGGACAGGAAACCAATAACATGTCAAAAACACTAGAGGAAAAAGAAAGGCAATCATTTGAGCAAGCTTCAGATAAGTGGTCATAAGGGAATATTTCCATAGTTTATATGGAATGTTCATGTTCCTATGAGCAAAGGCATCAGGAAGAGTCAGAAGAGCAATAAAAGTCAGAAAAC
Organism: Zonotrichia albicollis; assembly: GCF_047830755.1. Taxonomy (NCBI): domain Eukaryota; kingdom Metazoa; phylum Chordata; class Aves; order Passeriformes; family Passerellidae; genus Zonotrichia; species Zonotrichia albicollis. Next base: position 107,842,853 of record NC_133820.1, read on the forward strand.
CATGCATGAGTACATAAAACCATGCACGAGTGCATTCAAATGAACTGGAAACCTGTACAAAATTATTTTATGAAAAGTGACTACTAGAGGTAGCTCTAACTCCAGGAATCAGGTTTCACAATCCTTAATCATTTCATAGGGTTTCTTTGCACATGTCAATGTCTCATTGTTTGTGAAGATGGTTTAAACCCTTACTGAACTCAAAGTGAGATTTCTGCTCTTTTCCCATATACTACATGCTAAATTACTAGGAATAGTAATTTTTAATTATTAAAAATACTGAAATTAATGCAATTACTCACAAATGTAAATATTTATTGTGCAATGCTAGAAATATAACAGAGAATTAGGGAGCAAAGAACTTAGCCTGAGTAATATACAAAAATCCTGACTTTCAAAATCAAAAAAAAAAAAAAAGGCCTCAATGGGCACTAGAGAGAAGCCCCTCTCAGGAAGTAATTTATGCCATAAGTGCCATAAGTGCCTGGAAGGACGTATGAAGCCTCACTAAGTAGTTTAGTTAGTTTAGTTCTAATATGGGTATCTAAAATTCCCTTGTAAACAGTTTCTGCCATGTTTTTCAGACATGGCAGAAAAACAACCGACTCTTAAAAGAAAACCAACCCTATAGATTACATTAAAAAGTGGTAAAGGAATGACTAGACAGAAATTGGAAAAAAAACCCATAATACTAAAATGCAAATTAGCTTTGAGAAGAACACAGAAGTTTCAAATATGGGGAAAAGAGAAATGGCTTCCATGAGTCCCTAAGAGGTTGTCTGTCGTGTGTGAAGCAGCAGCATACAGATATCCCTAGGCTAGAACTAAAAAGACTTTTTGATGACAAGATGTAGAAAAATTCTATCACATTCTTCCTTCTTAATCTAATTAGGTCTGATAAGTGACAACAACATGTAGTCTAGATGGAGCCTCTTTAAAAAAATGAAGGAAGTTTAATTATTTAACAAACAGATCCTTTTTGTTTTAATGGTGTCTGTTTTGAGGATCTACTAGTAATTTGGTACTGTCAAATAGGTAACTCAAGGTAAAAAAAATCTATGGAGTAGAAAAATTCTTTATACTATTACATCATTAGTAGTAGAAATAGTAGTAGTATTGCATTATTACTATTATTATAATTGTTATTACCTAGTTATTAGAAATGTAATAATTTTTCACAATTGAATGAATCAATGCATGCTTTCTTTATCAGGTACAACTGATGTTAAAGGTAGAATTAGTTTAAATTAATATCTGTACACCAAAAGGTCTGTTTCTAATGAATCTCCAACACAGTCAGTAATTATTATGTACAAAAAAATAAGCTATTATTTTACTTATTTCATTATTGAATGAACTATTATTTTTTTTCTCTAATCATTATGGACAAGAAAAAAAGTTAAAGACTATTGTTCTCTTTGCCTTGCAAAAGCAAGCTGCATTGTTACTAAAATTGATTCCTACAGAAGTGCAATTCATAAGCCTAAACTGGCACTATAACTTAGAATTCCAAATAAAAATTGATAAACTGTAAAAATTTTAGATAGCCTTTGACTTGAAAGCTCTTCAAAGATTAGTATATATTTATATATACACATATACAAATATATATGGAATATAAAATATATGTAAAAATGTAAAACACACACAAAAATATGCCTATATAGTTTGTTTTAGAAAACTCAGCTAAAGTAGATGAAAATCACTGAAAATGCACCATCAACGTATAAGCCACAGTAATTGAATCCTCCTCGCCTATACCTTTCCATTTTTATTGCTCAGAGTAAACACACTCATTATTGATCTATCTGCATTATTTTATATGTATCTGTCAGTATTACTTTCAGACAGGCTCAGGTCTGTGAAGTCCCAAGTGCCATTTGCTATTCCTCAGTGACAGCCACAGTGGCCCCACAATGTCTCGCTGTCATTGCCCCCTCCCACACCACTGGCACGGAGCAGTTCTGGGGCAATGCTCCTGCAGGGAGCTCCATGGGGAAAGGCTCATCCATGGGGTGCACATCCCTGGCTCCTGCTCTGAGCTACGCCCACCTCTGCTGCCCTGAGGCTTCCCACCACAGCCAGCTCAGTATCTAGGATGGATGTCATGTGCTGGCTTCATGTAGGCTGCTGTTTCTAATGTTGAGACTTTTGGATATATATTCTTGGGTAACAGCAAAAAAGCCAAATTGTACTGCTGGTTAGATGATGCTGTTGAGTCAGGGATGGAAAGAAAGACCCCAGTCTTCAGGTGGATCAGAAGGCAAAAGCACTTAATGAGAGTAGCAGGTCCTTTTATAATGTGACTTGCTAAGGTGGCACTTGATTGTCTCAAAGTAGAAACATCTCATATTATTGGTGACTATGAATAGCACACTCTGGAGAACCATATCTACAAACAATGGTTACAAAAAAGAGATAATAATTGTTTGAATTCTTTCATCTTAGATTCCCAGGCTCAGCCTGGGAGAAATTGTCGCTCTTCTTTCTTTGACTGAACTGAATTCTGAGTTAGATACAATTAAACAGTGGGGAAGGCTGCCACACATCCATGAAGGACACACATTCAATATAGGCTCTTATACATCCACAGTGTCCTGCTTCATCCAGCTCTGACTAGCATTCAATTCTGTGAAAATACTTGTAACATGAGACTTGAATATTTATACAAAGTTAACATACTGAGCCTTGAAGGAAGCAGGTATCCCTACAATGGTTTGTTTGTTTTTTCCTAGTTTGTTTTCATACTGGATACTCGCTAAAAAAAGAATCTCTTTTAAAAAAAAATTCTGACAGATAACTGTATAATTGGAATTACTGTTGTGTTCAGTTTGGTGAAAACCAACATAATAATAATAATAATAAAACACTAGTTGTACCATATCTTTTACCAAAACAGGTAGTAATAAGCAAAGTTCAATGCTTAACAAGAATTTATCTTTAGATCACAATAAATGTTTCATACAGGAAGTCAAGAAGTATTTTCTTACTGTAATTTCATAATTAAAATTCTTTTCTGTGCAAAAGCATTTATTTTGCTGCTTTAATTAAACTCATAAATGAGAAAATAAAAGTCCTTTCAGCTCCATTCTGTATCTAATCTGTTATTCATGTGATTTTTGTGTTCTTAAAGCACAGACAGAGAGTAAATTTAATCCATGAGATTTCTGCTGCTCTCAGTTATTAGTGGTAATCAATACCACCTTGTGTTACATGCATAATTGACGATTTCCTGGTGCTCTTTTATACTAGATTACATGTATTATTCTTTACAAATAACACCTCTTTCATCAAGCAACTAATGTTTCCTCTGAGGAAAGCAAGTATTGACTAAGGAGCTCTACATTCTCCACTGCAACAATTGGCAGCCCTACCAGCATGACCATGTTAACCAGTCTACCCCAGCCAGTGTTTAAGTCAGGACCACCCAAAATTAAACCACCTCTTGCTGCCTTGAATCGTCATGCAGGACATGGAAAGATCTGGAAACATTGTGAAAAGCGAGGAGTCGGAGAGATTGAGTAGAAGAACAAATATATAAATGTCTAAGAATCAAGGTGTTTTGGTTTTTTGGTACCCAAATAATTATTATTTATGCAAGAGCTCTCATATTATTAAATATCTGAGAGGGCCAGTGCAGGGGCACAGAGAAGACACATTTGTCTCTTCTCATTAGTTTAATCTGTTAATATATACAAATTAAGATATGGTGATTCCATGGAACTAAGTTAAAAGCAAGTTCTATCTTGTATTATGGAAACCATTTCATTATTTTCTTCTATTTTTTTTCTTTTTATACACAATGGCAATAGAGTTTTGCTCATAGAATTTAGCCTTTGTGGTCCACATAACAGCTGTTGGCAATACAGAAATTACACTGCCATACAGCCTGACTTCTTTTTTGGATGCACTGCTCTTGTTCAACAGAAAAAGAAAGAAAATGCTTTAAAATGCAATAGATTCCAAGTATATAAAACTGGAACATAAATCTGCCAAGTCACATGGCAACTAATATATTAATTATTGCAGTACACTAATTATTAGCAAAGTACATTCTTATTACAAGGACTTTCTACTGAAATTTATCCTGCTGATTCTGAAGTTAAACTTAGACATACTGCTGTCAACAAAAAAGATTATTACCAACATTATGTGCTGTGTAGTTTAAAAAGAAAATAATTGAGAGGAGTAGTATATATATATATATATATATATATATATATATATATATATACATATAAGAGTTCTTTAAAAAAAGACAAGAATGAAGTAGAATTATAGAAAGGCCTTCATAAAAAATGGCTAAAACTGTCATCCAACTTGAATGGTGAGCTGCAAGCTTTGAGTATGTTAGTCTGCTAATTTAAAAGTTTTAAACCTATTTATTGTTCATGAATATGCTGAGCTGACAACTCTAAAGACAAAAATAATCTATTTATCTACAGGATGGGTATTTATGTACAGAAATAGAACATAAGTTTGATTTTACTAAGTCAGATCAAGGAGTGGAGTTTCTTTCTTATAGTGGAGAAATTCACAGCAGTGAAAAGACACTTGCAGTTTATTTCTCAGCAGTTATTTCCAGTTACTTACATGCCTGTGTTTGAAGAAATAGAGGTAAAAGAAAGAAATAAACAAATAATTACTAAGTTTATTAATGTTAACTAAGATACCTATTTTACAAATGCATGTGTTCTTTAGCAGTCCAGTGGAATCTCAAGGGCACAGGCTGATACTGAAACCTCCAGTAAATGCAGTGCTGTAATTGTTCAACAGGTAAGAAGGCAATCAAAAGGGATAATGAAAAACCTCGATAAGTCTTTTTTTTTTCTTTTTTTAAACACGAACATTCATTCTAGATTTTTAGTAAAGAAAAGGATGAATAGGTGGCTACTGATGTGCAAGAGTAGGCATCCACTTTGTTCAAGAAAATCCAGCAGTATTATTTTCAAATAGTTCAATCAGAAATTCTGGAAAAGAGATGAAATAATTGAGGAAAATAATGTGTGATAGCAAATATGTAAGATAAACATTCTCAAAACTCCAGGAGCTACTAATGCTTCTATAATAAAGTTCATATGAGATATCAGTGAAGGCAAACTACTGTAGTATATCCTGCATAATACCACAACAGGAAAAGAATGAGAATGAAAAATTCATGAGGGAATACGAAAGATGCTTAAAAATTGCAGAACATGAGAAGTTTCTAACCACCTTGGCAATAAATGGCCATTAATAACTGCAAAATTAATACATTTGAATGCAAATGGAAATAGACTCCCTTGAATCTATTTATTACTGTAAGGGTGACAGAGCACTGGAACAGGACTCCCAGAGGCTGTGGTGTCTCCTTCTCTGGAGATACTCAAAACCCACCTGGACACAATCCTGTGCAACCTGCTCTAGGTGAGCCTCCTTTAGCAGCAGCATTAGACTAGAAGATTTTCAGAGGTTCTTTTCCAATCTCAAACATTCCCTGATTCTGTGAACTACTTGGATTTCATGAATCAAAAGAGTTATCATCTTCTCTCAGATGGAATTTCTACTCTAATAATGGATCAGGTTGCAACTTCCTTTAAAAAATTTTAATCTCAGATTACTAAAGAATGCACTAGATAAGAAGAAACTTGACAAAGAGCTATTATTTATTTGTATGTATATACAAATATATGTGTGCGTGCATGTGTGTGTAGGCATGTGGGTGTGTTTATACACTCAGGATATCGTAGATATTGACTGTTTCCTTATGTAAAACCCCATTTCAGCTGTTCATGAAACAAATAAATTTGACCTAAGACAAAAACAAAGATTTTTACTGATTACAGTCTATTTAAACCTTCTGTAAGGTTTAAATGACAAAATTCTTTACAAGGCAATAGTGTCTTATCATACAGCTAGATTCAAAACTAACTACTGTGCACATAAAACCCTAAGAAAATGTCTCAATCTCATCATAGCGTAGATTATGACTTTTCTTGATAAAATGAATATACTTATAGCTAAACAAAGGACTTCTTTTGGCCTACATTAAAAGATGAAATAAAAATTGTCAAATATGCCTACTCAGACCTGTGAAAGTAAGTCCAAAAAGGGGAAAATAAAAAGCTGAGGATTCATTCAGAAAATTACCTTATTTGCAGAGAAAAAAAGTAGATAGATATAGTAAAGGGAGCATAGCTAAGAAATAGTGAAGATGCTGTGTGACTTAGGAAAAAAAAGTGGGAAAGGTCATAATGAAATGTCTGTATCCTATCACAACTGTTTTTATCCACTTGTCCAATAGTATCTGTACTGTTATTTCTGGGAAAATGTAGGCTTTCTTTAGCAGCTTAGATCTACTTTGCTATGGTCCAGTCTCACCAGAGAGGATTAATGATGCTCTCTGTGTACTCTTCGTTCTGGTAGGAATTCAGGCCAGGCTTCCCTGTGATGGTGAAAATTGCTTTTTTTGCTGTCACTGTCACTTCCTCCTTCAGCAACCTTGTCTAGCAAATCAGTCCTGCTCAGTGAGGTCCAAACTAGAGAAATGTATTGCCGTGACCATTTGCTAACTGTTAGCATTTCCCCACATTGCTAGAGCTTTGGATTGCTCCCCAAAGCAGCTTTCTCCATCATTAAGCCTGAGTATTGGGCACACCGCGTGACTTGGCTGCCATCAGATATTCCTTTATTGGATGTTCTGACAGCAGACTGTGCAAGACTCCACTTACTGTCTGCTGGCCTTGAGAAAACAAATACAGTGCTAATATATCTAACAGGGCTTAAAACTCCTCCCATGGGGGCTGCTGTGCTCAGCAGAAGATTTCCTCTAGGTGGAGACTTGTGAAGTCTACCAGCTTCCTTAAAATGCTTTCCTCCACGGTGAAGCACTGACAACCCTTGCAAGAGAATAAAGGAGCATTTTATTTTTCTCTTCTCCTTTTTTCAGTCAGTGATTTTATCTAAGAAATGTAACTGTTCAGCAAAAATGTGGAGTTTGTCCTTATCTCTCTTACCTGAGAGCTTATCTATGCTACCCTATTGTGCAGTAGGGAGTACTGAGGTGTAATGCAAATTATCAGTATGCAGGCAATTTTGCAGGAAATGTCAATCAAATATGAATGTAATTTTCAAAGCAATTATCAAGTAAAGAGGTTAGTGCATTTTAACTGTTCGAGAAAAATTCCCAAGGGTGTATATAATTTCTGGGCTACAGGCAAGCCAATATATTTTTGGAAAACAATATGTAAGGCTCTTAAAACTATCTGTTCATAAACTTCAGGAACTATCATAGGCTATATTTGAGCAGCATTAAGCCTGCAGGAGTATGTCATGCTTAGTGTTGCTAAATAAGTACTGTTAATAAATGGAGGTCTAAAATTTCCACGAACATAGCAAATCACAGCTAGTAACTTCCAAATGACTAGAATCATATTATTGATTAAAAATAATCCCAGAAAATATTTTCATTTTTCTATCAATATGTCACATGGGGGTGATACTCCACATGACCAATATGTTGTTCTATGGTCATGAACATACAGGGGTGCTAGCCCTCACTGTTTTATTCTGTTTCACCTGTAGTTCATATTGCCTATGGATATGGCTTAGATAAAATTACCAATTACATATTCATATGTCATCTTGATTACTAAAGCTGACACATGCTTAAATTCTCAGGGTGTGAATCACTACCATTACAACACATTAGATAAACTGGCTGTTCATAGTGTGTGTGCCTTAGATTCACTACTAACTTGGATAAAATCCATTAGGTTAAGCATCCTCCATTAATGTTTTTTCACCTAGGTTAAAAGCCAGGGCATTTATAATAGACTAAGAAAGTGCATAGTGAATTCATGGATCTATCTCTAATACTGCAATACCCAAAATTTCCGTTTGAAATTTTTTCAGTCCTAATTTGTGGAGAAGATGGAGAAATACACTTGCCAGTAGCAAGGGGAGACGTACTCCATGGAACTATTTAAACTGTGGAATCATGTCAAGGTCACAGATAAGGTTACAGTTAACTGATCAGAGGAATAAAGCTAGGGAACACACAACCAAATGCTTTATTAAGGTAATGAGAAGTGGAGAAAGGTGAGATATTTTTAATAACCACCTCCTGGGTTATGTACAAACCCAATGTATTCTAGTTCAACACAGAGTAAGTGTGCTGCACACAAAATACAATGCCTTTGAAGAATTAAATTCTGAAAACAAAGATAGTTGGCTGCTCCCTCAAGGATGATTTTGCAGCCACAAGAAAGTAAAAAAAGTCAATATGGGTCAGGGTCTTAGATGATTAAAAATGACACTAAACAAGTTCTGTACATAAAGAATGCATCTGCTGCTCTCAGTACTCTGGACCCAGTGTAAAATACATATCCCATTAGGTATCTTCTCAGGAGGGGACTTATAGGTCATGCAACATTTTCATTTCAGAATGGTCTATAAGGTTTATGCCAGCTAGATCATAGCCATCTGGCACATTTGTTAGAGCAAACACTTAATACTGTACTCAAAAGTAATTTATTTATTACTTGAGAGATGATGAAGAAAATTAAAGGACTCACAGAAACATTCCAAGCCATTTGTTGCATCTGCAAAGAGCATATTTTCTTCCAAAATCCACTTCTGACTTCTTGCTTTCAGTAAACTTTATGAGAAACCTATTAACTCTGCATCATGTATTAGTAACAACATTTTTTCATTCGTCAAAAATTTAGCTGATCTCTTCTGAATTTAAACAGATTACACTGAGAGCTTATATGCCGTACCCAGGCACAAAGTTTTCTCCACCTTTCAGTATTTCAATGCCTTGAGATCTTCTTCTGGCATAAGTCTTATTTCTTTACTTTCTTATTTCTTATTTCCCCTTCTTTTTAACTCTTGAAAAAATTCTATTTGCTTTCTGATTTCTGACTACTCTGTGAATATTGAGAGTAAAGAATTAAATATAAACTTTGATAGCAAGGCTTCAATCTATCACTACATGACCCAAAGCAATTTCTAGATGCCTTAGCTTTAAATATCTTTACCCAATTACTTAAATACATCGTGGTACAATGGCTCCCAAATCTATTGCCCTTTAGACCTTTCAGAGTTTTGCTTGGAGGTTACAATACATTGCAATGACATGCAAAGTTCTGCCAGTAAATGGATCACCAAGGGGAGTAAGACAGATCCTAAAAAAAGCTATGCACACACAGAAAAAAAAAGAAATACAGTCTTTTAGGTTATAAGTATATGGGAAGTAACTTGAGCCTTTTGTCACCCAGAGGAATTTCCTTTTTGCAGTAGTTTCTAATCCTAATCAGAAAAGACCCTGTGATACTCATTTTCTAAGTGGAATAATACCAAGGCACAAAGGCAACAGATGATCAATCTCATGTCTCTCTCCATTAGACCTCAGAATGCCTCAGTGCCAGTGTATATAAGCAACACAGTGGTTTTGGTAATTTATTTAAAAAAAAAACCAAACAGCAAGCAATTTTACTTCAAATCTCTTCTCTATTAAACAAAAAAGGCCTTGTAATAAATCCATACAAGAAATTGAGAAATTTCTAGATAAAGTGATAGGTGTTTGGAGTTCCAATTTAGGCTTACAAAAGAAACACAAAACAGAAAAGTCACCAAAAAAATTAGGTTACTTGTGCTAAAGCAACACTTTTGCTTAGTACAACATGAAGGAAAAAATGCTTAAACTAGGTCCACTTATAATGCAGAAATAAGTGTTTTATAACTGGTTTTAGGAACTAACCATGTCTACATTATTATTTGTGCTGAGACAAAATAGGAAAAAAGATCACAAGAAGAAAAAGTACATGAATATAGACAGTCAAATCCAAAAGCTATATATTAGAATTTGAAAGAATCAAGTTAATTATCCCAACAATAAGACATTTTGATTTAATGTATTAAATATGCAAAACAAGCATGGTAAAGTAACCTGCATTTAGAAGTTTGATACAGTATTATGAAGGAACAAATCCAAAAGGAGCACTCAAAAATGGAAGAGGCTATTAATTTAATCAAATTTTTTAAAAATGTGATACATGCATATACTTTCTAAACTTATAATTACTTATAAATTAGTTATAAATTCTTCATTTTCTGAAGAAAAACAGAAAATTAACTTAATCATTACAGGCCACACTTTCAAAGGTGCTAAACCCAGAAAATTACTGCTTGAAGTAAGGCAGGATAAGGGTTACATGATGGAAATCTTTCACAGCCTTCTTAGATGCTCAGGCACTTTTATACAAAAGTGTACATTGCACTTAAACAACAGACACTTAAAAAACCCTCTAAAGTCAGTATCTGAACATCATCCTTCCCCTTTATTCTCGCAATATCCAAAACACTTTCTGGGCATATTTATACATGGGGTGTGGGGTGAACAGTTCATGATGACAACTAAAAATTCAAGGAAGAAATGTTAAGCTAAAAGTGAAAAATGAAAACAACAGCCAACAACAGTGAGGAAATTAAAGCAAACCCCAACTTACTACAGCAGGGTGTATTAGGATCTCCATGTACTATCCTATAGGCCAAATGCAGCTTGGCAAGCCCAGCTGAGCAGCCCACTGAAGGAGTCAGGTACAGAAGAACTAATACATGAAGGAGAATCAGGCTTTCTCTCTTTGCTTGATCTTTTATATCCACTGGATATCTCATATATACATAGCTACCCTTCCTAAAATTATCTAAGAATCATAGCTGCTGTTTTCTCACCTACTGCTGCTTCTTGTGTGTGGCTTTATGATTTAAAAATAGATAGGGAAGAATATCCAAATAACACCATTTTTGGAAATAGAAACTGAGTTTGCACTTACTTTATAGAACTACTTTGCACAATGAGCAAAGGGATTCATTTATAAAATGACAGTGGCCAAAGCAGGTAAAAAGAAGTGGTTACAAGGATTAGTGAAATTGGATAAAGAAGAAATAAATTGTGAACACCTCTCAGCAGTTTATTTTGAAAATGGACACAGTTAAGAAGAAAAATTTACCTATTTAATCCATCTACTACAGTTTACTTCTGGGAATAACACTAAAGCCAATACGGATAACCCTGTGAGAATGAAAATAAGAATATACTGTACAATATAACTTTTAGAAACTTATCCCACTCTTTAAGTTCCCATTAGTGCATTTATTTGTATTCAGGTATTTCTTCAATTTGCTTTCACAGAAGCATTCCTACAGAGATATTGTTGTATGGAGCTGCTTCTTTTGTGCAATGTCTGTGTCACTTTCTTTGACTTAGCTCTACTTTGAGGCAATTGTTAGTGACAAGGCATAGCAATTAACCCATAGGGATGGCTTTATGCATCATCACAGTAAAAATCTGATTTGATCCAACTCCCAAGGACCCACCCTAGACATCAGTTGCAACTCAGTCTATTTGAACCTAATCCCTGAAGGCAGAACAAGATTTAGGGTTTGGTAGATGAGAAAAGTACCTGAAATCCTTAACACCATAAAAAAAAACCAGTCTGTTTGAATCAGATAGATTATGAATCTGAAAGCAAAGTATTTTGGAGGGGAAGCCCTCCAGCATTTGTGTAATTTGGCACCTAATATGACATAGCACAGCTTAGTTATATTGCTGATTCCAACAAAGTGATAGCAAAAACTTGAAAGATGCTTTAAGTTAGAATGAAACTTCAACATTCTTAACATTTTTGTCTCAGTGAAAGAGAAGAAGGCAAAACACATTTGGCACTTCACATGATTGAGCTGTATAACTATAAAACAGAAGATAGTAAGAAAATGACATTCATTTAAAAAATCTTCTTTCTTTATATTTTGGATTTGAAATGGAAGGACTAAATCAGTACTTTTTTAAGCAGGAATGTTTGTACTAACTCATCACAACCAAACACATCAAATTCTCCACTTTGGAATCTGCTCTGCCATTGAATGCCTTGCAAGTATTATTCAACTTAAAAACTCGTGCATTTCCAGTATACTTATTACCCAAATATTTATTATTTTACAATTTAAAAAAAATTAGTTTTGCAAAATTTGTCAGTGTGAGTGCATGTTTTGCTCGGAAAAGTCCTATCCCTTGTATAAATTCAACAGTCCACAACACCAGAATCAACTCTGTCAACTTTATTAACTTTCAGCTTGGGAAAGGTGGAATCAGATCCCTACCTGCCTGTTTAAACAGTAAAAACCAGCACCTGTTTGTATGCTTTACTACTGCAATCACCAGCATGATTTGTGTCTCTCTGCGATTCCCAGGGACAGAAAAAAATTAGTTTGCTGGAAACTTGTGCTCCCTCTGGTGTCTGAATGAAGCATGAAGCGCCAGCAAAAGCACTACCATGGGGGCAGTATTACAAATGCAGAATGATTTTTTTAATTTCCTGGCCACCCTAAAAATACTACATAAAAGATAATTTGATACCAATTTATTTGAAAGAGGATGAAGTGTATATATTTGGATTGGGTTTTTATTTGCCCTACTGCATATTTAATAAAACAGACAATGTATCCATGATTTCCAGCTATGATGGCTTGTAAACATTACCAGTGACTAATTGAATAGTCATTTGAATCTGCACAAAGCAATTTCCCCTCATTAGATTAAACATGTCACACCCTGTCAATGAAAAAATCTATTTAACATCAACCCAGCAATTATAAGCATTTTGGAATGAGGCACCAGAAATCTATTCATAATTAAAATTCCCTATATATATAGTGTAGGAACTTGGCTTAGCATTGCAACTAAATTTATTCTTCACTAAAAGTTTGCCTACAGCAAGAACTGTAAAAGAAAAAATTCCCTTCTATTATAATGGATTTTAACACATCAGTACCAGATAGCTATAAGCATTAGCTCATTTTCACGCTTTCATAATAATTATTTCTTATTGTTTGTCTCTTTGGTACCAAGAGCAAGGTCCGGACTAAAAAAGCCTTAAACCCCAAGAACATAAATTCATCCATATTTGTTCAGATGATAATATCACGAACACAAATAAAATTTGCTATCATTAACTTTCTTTTTTTTTCCTTTTTTTCCTTTGTTCTGTTTGGATTACAACTAATACATTCAGCTAATACTGTCCTAAAATGTAAGCATACGTAATTGATTACATGCCATTCTGAGAATTTTATCTGGACTGTTAAGCAAGAAGCACTGAATAAAGGCCAGAAATATTCTTTCCCTCTAAAAACAATGGCAAACCAAAGTACTGTGCAAAAAGCTATATTCAGGAGAAATCTTGTCTTTGTTTCATTTATCGACAATTTTTTCAGGAATCTTGAGGAGAAAAAAAATGAGTATTTGCTTTATTTCTAACTTGTGTTAATTTATTTTGCAGATACCTAAACATTTGCAGAAGAGAATTGTAAATTTTCCCAGCTGACAAACTGCCTATGATTATCACATTGATGTGGGTACAATTCCTTGAAATATTTTCACAGATGTGAATGATTTATGAGCCCTGTGATTTAGCTGAGCTATTCAGCATGTGTCAGTTCTGTTTGAACCTGCAATTAATGTGAAAATTAAAGGAAACTGAACCAAATTTGAATAAAAAAGATACAAATATCTTTCAAAACTTTCAGACCAATGCAAAAAATACCTGAAGGAAGAGCAGTGAGGCCACAAAGCCTTTACAGGAAATCAAAGCTGATACAAATGATGTGGCCAAGACGCTGATCAGATCTGACTGCACATATTCTGCATTATTCACCACCCAGAACCCTGCCAAGGGCCCACTGCACTGCCCTAGGACAGGGGCACTGCCTCAGTGTTAGCAGGTATCACATTGATTTGTGTTTTGACAGCAAGCAAGGAGGCACACAGAGAACAGCAGCAGCTTGCAAAGACACATTTTTCAGCAGTGAAGAGTAAAGCTGCATTTAAAAACAAAACAAAACCCCCAAACAAAACAGAGAAGAAACCCCAAGCAAACGCACAGGAAAAAAATCCAAACCAAAACAAAAAGCACCCCAAATAGACAAGTGGGAGTCAGTGGACAAAATGAAGTTAATTCTGATATGCCTCATGACTAAAGACTTTTTCTTCTGTGTCACTGAGCCAAATGGCACAGCCTCTACAATTCCAAAGGCACTGTTCTTTAACTAAAAGGATAACATTAATTTGCCTTTCCACAAGAAACGTTGATTCATTGTGTTTTAAAGAACATTCACCCCCCCCCCCCCCCCATTCTAGCAGGTTTTTCAAGATGAGGTAATGATGAGACTCTAGGAAATGGTGCCAAAAATCCTGTTGGGATTAACTAAAGTCATATTGAATGCTGGGTCTTCTTGCTAGGCTTCAGTGCATATCAGTTCCTGAGAAGGCCATTTGGGTGCAATCCTGTAAAGTGCCTGTGGAATGGGCAGCTCCTGGGGGAAAGGACAGCATTTTGAAATTAGCAACTAAATCTGAATTTATCTCTAAGGATTTAAGAACTTTATTTCATCTAGATTAGAGTCCTGTTCCTTGGTGTCAGAAGGTATTTGCGACTGTCAAAAGCAAGAATGTGAAATGAGGGCCCGGATTACCCACAGCTTTATCCTGGTAGGCAGAGAACAGCCAGACATATGCCTCCTCCTTTCTCACAGATGCCACAATATTTCTGGATTAGGAGGAGGGGATATATTGGACCCTAACAGTGAAAGAATTGGCTTGAGGCAGTCTGACACAACAGGGAGTTTATCTTTCACAATGGAGAGCAATTTTCTCCTGGATCCTAAAAAGTATATATTTATGTTCAACTGGTATTATATACAATAATTACAACATTGCCATTTTGTATTGTAATTATTATCTATTATCAATCTTTCTCACCCTGGAAAGAAATACAATAATTTTACAAAAGGATATGTCTTATTTTATGTAAATTTTATATGTGTTTTTATAAGCTGGCATGGATTTACATAATGAAATTGTAATAATTAATTTTAGTTTTCCAGAGTAGAAAAAAAATTGACTGAATGAGTGGGAGTTAAAAATAAACCAGTCACCAACAAAACCTACGACAATACTGAAACTGAAAACAAAGTTTTATTTCCTCCTGGGTTTTTTTTCAGAAGAACATTATTTGCAATATGAAACTGTTTAAATATTATTTTCTATAGAAGTCCTAAGTATGATTTAAAACAAATTTAAAATATTTTTAGAAGTAAATAAATTTATTTAATTTGCTTTTAAAAATATGTCAGAAAATATAAGTAAAACTATATGTTCCTATGCCAATTACAGAAATTATAATTGACTTTAAAAAATATGTAGTAAAGATTTTGAGAAACAATAGAAACTGTAAACATATATACAAGAGATATTGGATTCTTAATTCCTTAAAGCTATATACATAAATTCTTGCTTTGATTTCCTAAGTAGTTACTTATATTTACAAAAGTAGTGAAGAGATAATAGGACAATTAAAATTTTAAGATTACCTGAAAAGTGTCTGATATACATACACTGAAACCTAAAACTACATAAAGTTTAGGAAAATCTATTGTCTAGAAAACTGAGTTTATTTGGAAATTACAAGTTACTATTATTAGCATCACCTTCTAATAATTCAACAAAAATTATGTTGAACATATTGCAACTATTTTGCTCGCTGTGACACTATTTTTATGTATGACCCTATTTTTACATTTGATCCCTTATTTCTCATGGTAACAAAGAGGCCATTGATTAGCTTACTTTTTATTCTATGCCATCAAAATGAAGAGCCTAATCTTTACACTGTCTTTTACTTTGCCTCAAAGAAAAAAGGAAAAAAACCCCAATTTTTATCAATTACATTTTATTAGGATAATTTTGATAAAAACGCTTTTTCCACATTAAAGACATTGTACTCGACAGCAATTGCAAGAAGAAAACTGTAAGCACTCAATTATATATTAAGCAGCAATTATTCATTTCATAATATGCAAAAGGGACAGTCTGAGGCTCATCTTCTCAATCAGCTTTGCTCAAATTTTTCATTTTGTTATTTCTCAGTCAAATAGACACAGAGTCAAGAGCTGCAGGTATATTTAGTCAATCTCTACCAGAGAAGGAGCATAGCTGATCTCTTTGCTTTTGTACAAGACTTTTTTCTTACTGGAATTCCACAGTTAAATCCTGGGCAAACCCCAGTTCTAATAATCTAAAGAAAAATTATCACCTATCCATTCAGCCTTAATAAGTGTCATGGCCTCCCACCTTTTGTTGTCACTTCAGCTGTATTTATTCTGAAGTAAATGAAACAAGAGCTCACAAGCAAGAAATAAGAAGATGCTAAATTCTTCATTAGTTAATCTGCAACAGATACATAGTGGATAAAAAGCCCCACCCCTGTGTAAAATGTTCACTCTATCCATATGCCAAAACAAGTAAAAAGTATATATGTTTCCTATTGATCAAGCAAAGACAACAAAAAGTAACCTTTATTATTTTCTTTATCTGAACATAGCAGGTTTTAGACAGAAATAAAATTATTTGTTCTTGTTGCGTTTTGTTCTTTTTTGCTTTACTGTATTGAGTTGTTTTTAAATTCTGCTTTGTTATTAATAAAATTTTGAAGTTTATAATGAAAGAAATACAAATTAGGGATCTTTTCTGTTTGGTTTTTTTTTTTTTTTGTTACACTTTTTTACGCCGGTTATGATAGGAGTTAGCAATCTCCTTCAGAATCCACAGATTCAAATGATAAAGGCCAGGGATTAAGCACAGCCGATTAACAGTCTGTGTCCTCTTCAATCTAGCATTTCCACTGTAGATAAACCCATATTCAGACTGAAGATATAATAAACACACTGTCCTCAATATCATCTCCCTAGATGACCTCCTCAAAACTGACATTCAAGTATTCTTGTGGAAAATTACAGTTCATAGTAACTGCAAAAGCAGCCTAGACAATAAACACCCACAAAAATAATACTGCAGATCAAGCCAAATGTTTAGAAAGCAAAATGATAAAATGATAGTTTCACTATAAATATTTTATTTGCTTCAGTTCTGAGTAATTTATTATTACTATAGGTTTGACATATAAAATAAAATAATCTTAGATTTTATTTTTATTGCTTGCATGTGTGTCTTTAAAATAATTGCAATATTATTTATACTTATGAACAAAAAATAAAAAATCTGAATGGATCACAGTAGTTGCAACTTTTTTTCCCTTCCAAAAGCAAAAGAAAACAGTGAAAATCTCCAGCTACCTTAGGTACCATGAAATAGAAGTATTAATGTAAGGAAAGGGACACCAAAAAACACTTGTCTAGTGATAAACAGCAAAAGAATAAAAATCTACAAGACAGAATTGCAGAATTATTCTTCTAAGTATGTATATTGACTTGTATGATAAATAATATTTTCACCTAAAATGAAAAAAAAAGCCCATAAAAAGGATGATAGTTTTTGCTTTGTAAGGACATGTTAACATAGGGAATTCTGTTGGGATTCTCGTGCTATCTGACATTTGAAATCCAGCATCTTCTGAGTCTAAAGAAAGGCTAGGATTAATACAGACACAGCAGAATATGTAAGACATTATTTTAGTTTCTTAACCTAGAAGCTCAAACTATTTTAAGGAACTATAGATTTATATGTTATTTAATTTCCTGGTACTTCTTCAGACAATAGCAGTAACATTTAAAAATCTTTTAATACAGCTAACTAAACTTATCTGTCTAGTTAAAGTGACTGTATTCTGCTCTTATTCCCATTAGTTTATCATGGAAGGATTCTAGTGAAGCAATTCTGAAATCAGATGGAAGGATATATTTATTAGTCATTTATTTGTGCATTTATTAGTCAACCCTTTATTGAAAGTACATGGTCAAAATTTGGTTCTCTTTCACAAAACCACAAAAATAATAAGAAACAGGTAATGCTATATACTGAAAAAGAACTGCAATAAAACAAAACAATGAAAAAAATCTCCAAACCTGACCTTTTGTTTAGTTATTCACCAGAATTGCTTTGAAGTAAGCACTGCAAATGACTGCAGTTAATTCATTAGCTGTTGCTCTATTCTTTTCTCCAAAGTTAAAAAAAAAGGGAGAAAAAAAATTATTCAGAGTAAGTTTCATAATCAGAGTATTTATTAGGTTTGGATGATTCCAGCCACCTTTTCTTCTAGAAAACAGTTTCAAAGCGCTTTTAAATCAATCTATACTGAAGAAAGAATTGAAAATGTGAATTTAATTCAAAGTCACTCACTTTGAAATCTTGCTTCAAAAACTAATTTCATGGTCTGTTTCCATAACAACATAGATTATTTTTGCCAACTAGGACTCATATAATGAAGCATAACATCTTTAATCAGATTGTATGCGCTACTATTTAAGACTGTTTAGAGTGATTTGGAGACACACTAACTCAGAGCATCTGATTTGTAGGTCAGTTCCCGTGAAGAATCTTTATGGTCAGAAGATCACATATATTCCTCACTAAAAAGCCTCTGAGATTTATTAATTAGTGATAAGATAAACAGCATAGAATTAAAACATTGTGTACTTAATTAATTCATTTTTAATGTTCTTGTTTCCCAATGGAATATTTTAAAAATGTTATTTATATTGTAGAGGAGCAAACTTACCTTCAGCTCATCACTAACACAAACCTTGTCATCTCATTATTCAGCTACATTTTTATGCATGTGTTTGTATTTTCAACTGGAGATATAAAAGCAACTTTATACCATTTACATGCTATTTAAAGAAAATATAAAACCAGAAAGAGCAAACCAGGCTTTTTGCAAAAGTAAGTGGACAAAAAGGTCTACAGAATGTGAAATTAAGGTTCTCAGTCCTTTCTACTTTAAATCTAACAGCAAATGTCATTATCTATTATAGCAAGATGACTGTTCTAGGTTGCTCATCCAGCTCATAATATTTTACTACTTTTCATTTGATATTAAATATTTTTTTCCTAGATGTTCACATATATTTTCCCATGTCTAATCTCCTTTATCCTCTAATTAATAAATGAAACACCCCATTATTAGATTGGAGGAATGTATTATTTATTAAAACTGGATTCTAAAATAAGACCGAGCAAGTAGAACTGATGTTCCTTCAGTGAGAACAAATAAAATACTAACCCAGAATACTTTCTCAGGGCAAGCTTACCCCAATGACTAATTAAAAGATGAAGGCTAAAATCCAGAACATAAACAAATTTGGGGAAAAAAATATCTATTTCATGATCCAAGGAGTAAGAAGGAGTCCAATGAGACTGGAAGAGGGAAAGAATTGAGTTGTAAAGACCTGCTCCTTTGTCTACACACAGGGGCACACACACACACACACACCCATGCACACACACTCTTGCACACAGAGCCTCATAAACACAGATTTCCTTTCACAGCACTTTTCCTCTAAGCACCTTGGTAGTATTTACGTTTGCAAAGCTCCCAGTATTCCCAAATCTTACTCTTTTAATTTTTAGCTTTCAAGTTTTTGCTTCAGCTGATGAGAACAGGAAAAGAAGGTGGTATGTTTATTGCTGGCAGACAGCTTGGAAATTCTGAGTAAAGAAGCCAATCAAGGCAGAAGGATTATAACAATCAAAGTGGAAAATTTGCATATTTAGAGTATGGTTACTGAGAAACAACAATGCCTTGGTTGTGTAAATCAAGCCCTCAGAAAAAGTGAAGGGGATTTGCATATATGGGAGAAATCTTTCATATTTTACATCTGTAACTGCATTCTAATTAGCAGAAAGCACTAGCGTTTAGTGGAATATTAAATATAAGTGCTAGTACTATTTTTATTTCTTTATGAAATAATAGACTTAGCTTGTTCGGGGCCTGATGAAAACAGGTTTTCTTGCCTGTAGGAAGTAATACTATTCAAAACAACCAAAGATATATTCATCATGCCATACAGCTACGATTTTTAAGATTGAGATCATGTAAATGTTCAAAGAGGTCTGTATTATCAATTGTGTTCATCCTTTTTTGTCTATAGAAAGTGGCTTAAAGTAGCTCTCTTGAGAAAGTATTGCACAAAACAGATGAAAGATTAAAGCCATCTCTTCAAATCTGCATAATAAATCACCTTGACTTCATTTTAAATTTAGCAAATGAAGAAAAATAAGCTGGACTGAAAAGCTTCACAGACAAAAATCCTAAAAAAAGCTCCTGCTGATGGAATTCCTGTAACAATTTGCTATTATCTATTAAAATCAAGCAGAGTTAACAGTAGGCCCAGAAATTTTGTAATAAAATAAAGAAAAAAAAATGGGTAAATTCTTCTTTAAAAATTAGCATGTAACAGTATGTTTGTACCATTCATACATGGAAAAATGACTATATTACTTCAGGTTGAAGTGTATTTTCCCTTTCCTCTCTTGTGAATGATTCTCAGCTGTCTTTTAGATGTAAGTTTAAGTCTGGCTGACATACCCTGGCCACTACTCACAATCAAACTGCAGGTTGGTGTTGCACTGAAAAGTAAGAGAGAATCTATGCAAGCATATTCAATCTACAAAGTATTATTAATAATTCATATTCAGAGGCATTATCCATTTCCATAGATAAAGCATGGATGAAACTCAGTAAGATGCTCTGAAGACCCGGACACTCCTCATATGTTGAACCGGTGAGCACACCGCAGTGCGGGTCTCAGGGTACTTACCATCCTCTGTGGGCACATAGATATTCAAATACAGACAGTCTTCATTTTGATCTTGAACATATGTCACCACAGTATCCAGATTGGCTGTAAACCACACTGGCAGCATGTCGTTGAGCAGTGACCTCTCATCCAGGTACTGCGGGCACACAGCGGCAAACTGCGTGGCGTTGCGGACACCCGTCCAGGACGACGGCGGCTCCGGCGGCTGGAACCGCCTTTCTCCCGTTGGAGGGGAAGCATAAGGAACACCCAAGTACTGCTCCACTGGACCAAGGATCTCATTAGGCAAAGGTGTTCTTAACCCACGTATTTTGCCATAATTCGTTGTAACAACTGGGTATTGTGCTTGGCCATCAATGAGAGTAAATCTTATAGCCAGTGCAGTTATCCACAGGAGGAAGTTAGAATTCAACATGACACACACTGGTGTGAAGATCAAAGGCAGCCATAGGAGTCCCATTGGTTTCGACATTATTTAAATCAACATCAGCAGGGCTCTTTTTTCCACAGCCAGGAGAAATTATTCAGTCAAGGAAAATGAAAACTAATAAAAAAAGTAGTCAAAAGGAGATGAAGCGAGGGAAAATGTATCTTTGTTCAGACAACAAAAAAACAAAAGTTGATGTGTAGTAGGTGCCTCAGCTGACTGGCTGTAGACAAATCCCAATGTCAGAAGAACCAAGGGAGTGTTTGCCCCTAAGGCCCATCCCAGACTTCAGTGTTGAATTAATCCTGGCAACACACAGCACTTCCCGACAAGTGGAGTGGCGAGAGATCCACAGTTATTCCACTGCCCCAGTGAAATGGCTCCTCTCAGTGAAGTCCAGCCCACTCAGTCAGCCTGCGGCCAAGAAAAAACAAACAATTCAAATCAACAGACAAATTTATGTTGGCATAAACCTTAAAAAAAAACCAAAAAAACCAAAAAACCAACTATAAAAGTACATTCACACACCACTTCCATGCCAAGGCCCACAAATGTTTTATGAACCTTAGATATCATAGTCAGCTATGTGTTTCCAAAGATATGTAAGTTAAGAGAGCTAAACTTGAAGCCATAAGATTATTCCACAAAACAAATTTTTCTGCTTCTCTATATGCTTCCAAACCGAACCACAGACCAAACACTTCTGATTTCAGGAAGAGTATGACATTCAAGTGCTAGCTTGAGGATATTTTCTGCCCTAAATAAACAGAATCTTCGTTTTAAGCCTCTTTGCACTCCCACAGGAACCATTCATTACTTTTGTTTCCTGTATTGGATAATCTCTTTTTGCTATGAGTTGACAACTAGAGAATATTTTTCACAGACATGACTTCTTTTCTGTATGACAACCTAATTTACCTGCATCTAATTCAGAAATTCTGATGAATGAAATAAATGATTAGTTCAAATCAAGTGTGAGAACAGTCAAAATGAGATACAAATTTATTATTTTCTTTTTTTTCCTATATCTGACAGAACAACGGAAAGCTAAAAGAAAAAAAAGCATGCTACAATCTCTTAAGTCAGCTTTTGGCCTACATAGTGTTACAATTATTTAACATTACCTGCTTGCACTCTCTTACTTTTATTTTTAAATAGAAGGCAATTAATACAACAATTCTGAAAATGTTTAATGAAATGCAAGTCACCTGCATGTACATGCTAACCATTACAAGTGTACAAATAAACACACATCAACATTCTACCTGCCCAAATAAATTAGGAACATCCTTTTTACCCATTACTCAACTCAGAAGCACAGACAACAATTCCACAGGTAAGAAAATTCCACAAGCAAAAATTCCTTGTTATAAGAAAATGACACTGATACCTTATTTTTGGTAGGATGAACACACACGTATATATCAAAATTATATTTAAGGGGACAAGCAGGTCCTGTTTTCAGTCAGGACTCAGACATGGAAAATAATCTGAATGACAATTTATTCTCTCAAAACTCCTGGAATTTCATTTTGCCACTCTTACCACAAAACTGTTGAAACACCAGAACACCAGAGGCCAGAAAATTACCAGATACATATTACGTGTGATGGACTAAAATTTCTAGTGACATTTTCTCTAGGACTTGCAATTTCAGCACCACTTCTGAGGGACAAATCATTAACAGCTCTAATTTCCATGTCTCCAGGGGCACCACCAGGGCCATCAGTCCCTAACTTATGATGCAGGAAGCCCTACACCCAACCCCATGCCCAGACTGGATCTTGGCCTCACTGGGTCTCCAGGTAGACCTTGGACCTGACTCCTCACCCTGGCCTTACAATTCTTGGGTGGTGGCAGAGTCCTGTCCCTATTACAGCTACCTGAGGAGGTCTCCATAGTGAGAGAAGGATGAGAATCTTGTTTGATGATCAGAAGGCTGGATTTATTGCTATATGATATATAATACATTATTACTATACTAAAAAGAATATGAAGAGAAGTTGCAGAGAGCTGCTAAGCTAAGAATAGAATAGAAAAGAATGAATAACAAAGTTCTGTGTCCAGGGAATTTGTGCCCGAGCTGCTCCTGTGATTGGCCCTTAATGGTAAACACGGAACCTGAACCAGTCACAGGGGCACCTGCTACATTTCACAGCAGCCGATAACCATTGTTTACATTCTTCTTCTGGGGCCTTTGCTTCCCAGAAGATGCACAAATCCCAAAGAAAGGATTTCTGTGAAAAAATGTCTGCGACATGTCCCTGTCCTCAGCCCACCCTCAACAGGGAGCCGTACAAGTTCAGAGTCTTGCCCTGCCAGCTGTGCAGTGCCCACGGCTCCTGGGTCACCCTCTCCCATGGACAGCCCCACTTCAGCTGCTCCTGGCACTCAGAGTGGTCAGCCAGCAATGGGTCTCTCAAAATTCCTCCTCAAGCAACACTTTCCCTTCTGATTTTTGCTACCATCTTTAACAATGGAAATCGGCAGCAGGTGGTTGATGTTGAGTAGCATTCCTCTTGCTCTGTCCCATCCTGATTTTGGCACACTTTACTGATCATGCAGCACAAATCAGATTTTCCAGTTATATCTGTGCTTTGAGAGGAGCAACAGATCTTATTCCCTTGACACCCACACTGCAGAAGTTTGTAATGACATTCTAAGAAATGTGGAATGCAGCACTAAGAAAATAGACAAGGTGGAAGGAAACACAGTGATCCAAATGACGAAAGATGGATAGAAAAAAAAAATTTTGAGCAAACAGCAAGCAAAAAAGAGGAAAAAAAGCAAGAAAAGAAAATGGGAATGACAAATAAACAAGAGTGAACATATTACCAGCAGGGAGAGAACCAAAACTGACAACATGAAGGAAATCCTCAGCTGATACAGCAGAGAGAATATGCAATTGTAAAAAAATGTGATGTACTAAATAGTATGGCTTTCTTGGCCACCTGGATACATGCTGGCTCACATCCAGCCAGCTCTCAATCAGCACCCCCAAGTCCCCTTCAGCTGAGCAGCTCTCAGGACACTGCTCCCCAAGCCTGGAGCATTGCAACCCAACTGCAGGACCTGACCCTTGGCCTTATCAATCCTCAGAGAACTGATCTCAGTCAATCCAGCCTGTCGAGTTCCTTTTGCAGAGCCTTCCTACACTCCAGCAGATCAATACTCCCATCCAATTTAGTATGATCTGTGAACTTACTGAGGATGCATGTGATCCCTTCCTCCAAATCATCAATAGAGACATTAAGCTGTCCCCAATACTGAGCTCTAGGAAACACCACTGCTGACCAGCTGCCAACTGGATTTAACTCCATTCAGCACCACTCTCTGGGCCTGACTATCCTGCCAGTTTTTCACCCAGTGAACACTGCACCCATCCAAGCCATGAATAGCCAGTTTCCCCAGGAGAATGCTGTGGGAGACAGTATCCAGTGCTTTACTGAAGTCTGGATAAACAAAATCCACAGCCTTTCCCTTATCCACCAGCCAAGTTACTTTATGACAGAAAGAGATCAAGTTAGTCAAACAGGATCTGCCTTTGGTAAACCCATTTGTGAGTATCATCCGGGCCTGATTCTCTGGCTGTCCTGCACACAGCATGTGATGGCACTCAGGATGATCTGTTCCATGACCTTCCCCAGCATCAAGGACAAGCTGACAGGCCTGTGTTTCCCTGGGTCATCCTTCTGACCCTTCTTGTGCATGGGCATTACATTTCCTAGTTTTCCACCAACGTGACCTTCTCCAGTTAAGCAGGACTGCTGGTAAGTGGTTTAAAGCAGTTTAAAGCTCTTTCACCAGCTTCCTCAGGTGTATCCCATCTGAGCCCATAGACTTATGTGTGTCTAATTTGCTATAAGTAGCAGATCACTAACCATTTCCTCCTGGATTAACGGGGCTTCACTCAGCTCTCCATACTTCCCCAGCTTCCAGCTCTGGGAGCTGGCCATCCTGGGGACAACTGATTTTGCTATTATACTGAAGCAAAGAACTCTGACTGAGGCAAGGGAAGCAAAAATATCTTGTTTAGGTAAGAAAATTAGGCAGAAAATATCACAATTAGGCAGAAAATATCACACATTTCAGTTTATTGACATTACTAGAGAAATGACAATTTTCCTAAGGTTAGTTTCACATGTGAAATGTATACACACTCATACACAAAGACACAGAAAATAATTTTCAATAATAATATTGAGAGGTAAGGAAGAAGTCATGCTGCCTATTAAATTGTGAACTGTGATGACTATGATATGATATTAGATACATGACTGAAAATGTTGGAAGATGTAAATAGAGAGTCACAGATTTCAATTAGAGATTAATCTTAAATAGAAAACTAAACATTCTAGAAAGGTTTTTAGATATATCAAAACTGGTATGATGTTGAATTATATGTATACAGTCAGCTATTTAATATGCCTTTACTTACTGAGTCTACAGGAAGACATGTACTTGTCATGTCTTTATTTATTATCACTTATAGTGTTTACTTTTTCCATATTTTTATTTACTGCTTTAAATATTAGAAAAATGCATACAAGCTGCCTGCAAAAAATTCGTAGTTGGAAGTATCACTCATTCAAACAATCGAAAATAGTCAATCCAAATAAGAATTTTCAGTTCAAAATGACAACTTCTGGTAGCACACCACACAGAGAAGTCAAGGAAGATCTGAAATCAGATACAATCACATACAAGGATTTTGTTATTGGCAGAGGAGCGTAACTTGAGTCTAATGAGACATTTATGGCCTTTGAAGAAAATGCAGATTGAAGTTAACATGGATGTGTGTCTGGAAATACCACTTGTTCTTGTTTATAAATCTGTGCCCCAAGACACTCTTAGAGATGTTTAAATAGTCTATGAATCACACCTTCAGGGCTAAACTGAAGGTTTCCAGGAATGCAGTTACCACTTTTTCAACCTGAGAACATTGTCAGTAGCTCTGCACTCATTTTGTAGCTGCTAGGGAAATAGAAGACATGGCTTAGAAGTCATCTTTGCTCCAGTGTAGAATAAAAAACTGAAGTGACTTCAAGTTTATTTTTTGATCCTCTTGTTCAGTTACAAGAAAACTAAGCAGAAATATAAATTATATCAATACAGGAAACTGAAGACTCTGCAGTTATCCCAGGGTTTCCCAGGCTTTATCTAATACAACTAATGCAGAACAGTACACCTCAGCTTGCAGTCACTGACCACATCTATTCTCTGGCCCTCCCTTCTGCTCATATTCCCAAGGGAGTTCTTGGGCATGTACATAGCTCAGACCTCAATAGAGAGTCAGGGTTAAAGACTCACATCCCTTTCATTAGACAGACATTCTGAAAGCATACAGTGCTCTTGATTAGCTGAAATATAAGAGCAACCAGCTAGTCAGTAGAAAAAAACGGACAAATTATGTAATCAATAAAATTTCAGATTCTCCTCATATTGACATTTTGCTAAGTATTTAATGTATTTTACAGAATATGGAGACTCAAAAAATATTTCATTTACCAAGAACATGAACTGTTTTTTCTTCTTTCCATTCCCTTTGTCCCCTTGAAATAAGTAATTTTGAAAGTTATTAAGTGGATATGTATGGCTTGCTTTTTTGGGTTATTTTTGTTGCTTTGTCATATGTCTGTGTGTGTGTTTGGTTGACTGTTTTTAAACAAAACCAATTAGAATATTATCATATTGTAACATATATAAATCTCTATAATAAAGTGATGTTGTTGTATGATACTGTAAATAAAAACTATCCAAGGCATAGAATTTTTTTAAAATTGTATGGACATATTGCTATTAATTTTTAGCAATATGTCCATACAATTTGAAATATTTGCAGAAAACTAATGACACAATTTTCTTCTGTAAAACTCTTCCCAAAGCAGGTTTAAATACACCTCTACCTCATAATCAGCACTACAACGTCTGAATAGTCACTGTATTTAAATGTTCATTCAATAATGAAACAACAGTTTTCCCAAATATCAGTAA
This sequence comes from Zonotrichia albicollis, assembly GCF_047830755.1. Lineage (NCBI taxonomy): Eukaryota > Metazoa > Chordata > Aves > Passeriformes > Passerellidae > Zonotrichia > Zonotrichia albicollis. Next base: position 107,869,869 of record NC_133820.1, read on the forward strand.
ATGCATACTGGGTTTATCTACTATCTTTCAAATAAACTAACAACCCAAAACACTTATAACTTCTTTAGGGATTTTTTCTGAGCTTCTAGAACTTTCTTGATACATTGAAATTAGCTAAGCTTCATTTTTTCTTATCCTACATAAAGTTATTCAGAAATATCAGACAAAATAATAGTGAACAACACAAAGGAACACCAATCATTAAATAATGTCCACCTTCTAGACTGGATTACCTAGAAAATTGGTAGAAAGTTTATTTATGAAAACTGGCCAATCCTAAGATATTTTTGAATCTCAGAAGTGTAATTACAGTGATGTCTGGCTTCAAATTAACATGCAGCAAAGTTTTACAAGAAATTCTTTTTTTCTATAGCATGTATATATTTATTTTGTTGTATTTTTGTAAGCATTTTCCCAACTCAAATAAGATATTTATTATTAAATTATTCTTAAGAATACACACAAACGCACAAACCTCCCTCAAAACAAAATAAAACCCCCAAAATCTAGACTTTTAATAATCCTGCCTGTAGAGAACCTGATCTAAGCGTGTTTTATCTCAAACATGCCGAGCATTGCTACAGGAAAGGTGACGAGAGGAGGGGTGGGGCAGTGCTGTCTGAGACTTGTTCTCAGTACCTGTCACCCCAACACACTTCCTGGGGAAGGGCTGGCTGTGCAAGGGTGAAAAACACGCCAAAAGCCTAATTTACATTAGAGGCATACAGACTGCACCTCCTCTCCCTTTATTTCTTCCTCTTTCCTTTAACTGGCCCTAAGGGTCATGAGACTAATTTACCATTATAATCTAGGGACGAGTGTCTGAATAATGTCTCACAGAATTATTTAGTTGGGAATTATAACTTATGAAGTCACAGTCAAAAATTTCTTTAAGATTTAAAGTTTAAACTGAAAAGAAAGTGATACAAATTTAAGAATTATGATGTACTCTTGGGTAAATTGAAAATAAATGCCAGCTACACAAACATCACGACTGACCTTGAAGTTGGTCTTAGTTGTATGATTAGAAATCATGGAAGATAAAGGTAGAGTTTAAAAAAAATAAAATAATATGGAAATAAAGCCTGAAAAGCAATACAAATGACATACAAACATTGAATTAAAAACGTTTGGGTTTTGTTTAAAAAACATGTTGCATTTACCCTTCCATTAATTTCTCCAAGTGAGAGAAGTAGGCTCAGATAGGCTTGGACAACAGTGTCAGTAAATCCCTCAGGTTAGAAACTATAATCACCATTTGCTTTTCAGAAAATGGGCACACATTTCTTTCATATCATTGTTTCTCACTCTTATTCGGAATATCTAAATATCATACACTATCAAAAAGAACAGTGGGATTATAGGAAGAAGCTGTGTGGTCCCTACACTGTTTTTGAAAACAGCAATTCTCCCAGTAATAAAAACAAATTGAAAAGCAAGCAGAGAAAAAGAAAACACATGATCATCACTACTTTCCAAGTAAAAAAAAAAAAAAAAAAAAAAGAAATTAACCTCAGCATTCTTAAAAACAGCTGTTTCAATCTAATTATAGGAGGTGTTTGTTGAACAATCACAGATATGGTTTCCCTTATATTTTTCTGTATTTAAAATGATAAAAAAACTGTATGGCCAAAAGGACCCAAGATTAACTAGGAATTCTCAGTTAAGACAGTTGCACTTATCTCGCTGACCTTTTGAATGGTAATTTCAACTACTATTACATGTAAGTACAGAAGAATTTCAGTGGTTAGACAATTTTTATGATACTTGCTGCTTCTTAGGATAAATTGATGATGATTGCAAATAAACATAAGGTTTCAATATTAGAAGGGAAAAACATAAACTCCTTACAAACATAAGCCTGAAATAAGTAATAATCCCAAAATTACAGGTGTGTTCCATTCAGTTCAAATTGTGATCTGAATTTAAGTTTCCCATGACAGTAACTATTCAATTGTGGTCTAATTGCAGCTGTGAAGTCTAAAGAAAATGCTACGTTTCTAGTACATATTCTAGGGAAATGTACAAAAATAGCATCAGTACAGTCTAGCACAACTGATGGCATAATTTCCAGCTTTTAGTTCTGATATAACCTTGTACAAGAAATGTAGCACACTCTGGGTCTCTCTTAGTCTCTTTTATGCACCTTTCTTTGCCTAAATTTAGATGTCTTATTAAAAAAATAAAAATATTATGATCTGAAACAGAATGTTCAGTCCTGAGTTTCTTTAAAGCAAAAGTTCCTGTAAAATCTCTAAGGCCTGGTGCAAACCACTGATTTATGGATATAAAAAAAAAAATTAATATATGCACACAAAAAATCAGTATTTGATACATGAGGCTTACAGAGTAGGCCTTAATAAATTGAATAAACCCTCAAAAACATCAAAGTTCATTACTCACTACCACTTCAAGATCTCAAAAAAAAGCATTTGTAACATGGAATGAGTCTTAACTCCTCTTCTGTAAGAAAGATCAAGTGACTGAAAAGAAAAATTCTTAATGAAATCTAACACGTTTTGTCTAAATATTATACAAAGAAACTTACAGGTCTCAGTCCTTTCTTGTCTTCTCCACTGAACTGAAGTGCATGCCTTTGTCAAGGATGAAAGAAACTACAACTCTCATCTGAACCAAATGAGAAATTGTCTAAGGGACTGATTGATATGCAATTTGATCTCTTGAGGCTATTTAATGATTAGAATTTGATATCTCCCTCTAGGCATTCTAGTCTCAGAAGAGGATACATTAAAAATGTTACAATAACCAGAAAGAGGGTGGGAAAAGCAATTTAAACTAGCTGGGCATATGAACACATGTAAATACACACACACACACACCATTAATATATTATATGGCCAAAAAAAGTTGCTGCTTTATTATAAAAATTCTTAGGAATTAATTACACAGGAGGCACAGGCAGGACATTTTCATTGCATTACCTGGTTCAGTTACCAGGTGGTGATACAACCTTCATTCATATGATAATGTCACAATTATGCATTCATTCTGGCAATGGGGAAGTTGAGTGGCCACCCTCATTAACCTGAAGAAATCTAAACCCTTTGTTCCCTCTTCCAAGTTACAAACATTAGCTTTCAAATAAGGCTGGGATAGCTATGAGGACTCTGTGAAGCATTTTCCCTGGACCAAAAAACTTCACTCTGAGTTTCTTACACTTTGACTGACACTTTTGACTGACTTTGACTATGAGAAGTCTCTAACATTGGATTCCCATAAAACAAAGATTTTCTTGGACAGATATTCTCAATGTCAAGCGAGCCTTATGTAGTTTGTAGGAGAATTATTTCATAAAATAAAAATTGTGAGTGGAAATTAACTTTACTAGGCTTTTACATCATGAAATTGATTTATCAGGTAAATATTCCCCTTTAGTTTTCTTTATTTGTTTGAAAGTGGACAACTTCACCACCACAAGGAGGAGTGTCCTCCAGCTTCTCTTTCTGTGTGGCTTTCCTCCTAACTTAGTGGGCTTTCACCTGCTAAATGAACCCCTTATATTTAAGAGGTGAGAGAACATGTCTCAGCAAAATAAGTCTCCACAAAATATTGTGAAAAATGGGATCACCAGAATCCCTCACTAGATTCATGTTGCTAGATAAATGAAGCTGGTGAAAGGGCTGGAATACAAGTCGTAGGAAGAGTGGCTGAGGGACCTGGAGTTATTTTGCCTGGAGAAAAGGAAGCTTAGGTGTGGTCCTTATTGCTCTCTACAAATACTGAAAGGACGCTCTAGCAAGGCAGAGTGCAGACTCTTCTTCCAAATAACAAGGAATAATACAAGAGGAAATAGCCTCAAGTTGGAGCAGGGGAAATTTAGATTAAATATTAGGAATTTTTTTTTCACCAAGAGTGCTAAGCACTGGAACAGGCTGCCCACAGAAGTGATGAAATCACCATCCCTGGAGACATTTGAAAGGCATGTGGATGTGGCACTTGGGGACACGGTTTAGTGGTCAGTGTGGCAATGCTGACTCTTAGAAGACTTTTCCAATGAAAAATATTATATTATTCTATGATTTTAAACAACTTCAATGAAACCATTCCTGTGCTGCCTGCTGCCTTTCCCTCTTCCCTGCAAACACAGTTTAAAAGGTTGCCTAGAGGAAACTGGCATATACTCTGCTTACTGTCCTGTCTACGCTGAATTCAATAATGAAGGAAGAGATTCTTAACTTTCTAGCCGACATAAGTACTGGGAGCTGTGAATTATATCACATACTATGGACTTCTAAAAGCTAAGCATAATATTATCATACAGAAGTCTTATCTTCAGCTGTTTTCAGGCCAATGCAGTAAGCACTGGAATTCAGGGTCTAAGCAGGAAAGTAGACAGGGCTAGAGCATGGACTCCAACACTGTCCTTCCCCAGTATTCTTACCTACCAGCCAGTGCACAGGCACAAACAGGGAGTAGGCCAGACTTATTCTTCAACAGACAGCTATTTTTATTTTTTTTTTTTATTAAGAAAGATTTTCACTGTGTTATGTGGCCTCAGGGGCAGAGAACAGCACCCGGACCGTTTTATTGACTAAGATGTAACTTCATGGACAGAACCAGAGTTATCTTTTCTCACCACTGATTAACATGCCAAAAAAGCAAGAAAGGTAAGCTTGGAAAAGATATCAAATCTTTTTCTGGTAATTTTCTGTTCAGTGAAAAAGGTCCTCCATTTAAAATCCCACACTCCCAAATGATAAAAAAATCAAACCATCTTTCATGGTCTTTTAACAATTCCAAGAGAAATGTCAGAAAAAGGTATGATGTTTTCTCTTAGAAAAAAAAAATCCCAAAATTATCTGCATGACAATTCTTATCACTCTACTACATGGGAAATTTCAAAGCCATCTCACATGTAGTTAATTATATTTTCTTGCATCAATGGGTTTTCAGAAATCTAAGGTAATATATCATATTTGCTTCGTAATGTGTAGAGTTGTAACTGAGTAGGAAATGGAAACGAACGAAAAACACAGAAGTTACCATTTCTCCTTCTGTTCATCCCTTCACTCCAATTAATGGAATGTTTCCATCTTTGCTTAGGACAATGAACAGGTACCTTCTCTACCTTGGAAACAAACACTAAAGCAAATGTTCGTTTCCCAAACTGTATATGAAAAAGTCAGATTGTCTGTCTATCCCAGAAGCACACACTTCAGGCAGCAGTTCTCCCTACTGTAGCACAGGTGTTTGACATCAAATATTACTTGAAGTCAACCAGTATGAAAGCATCCTGAAGATTATGCTGAAAAGCCCAAGTGATTAGTCTAGATTAGACAGCTAACTGTCCTAACTGAGCTGTAACAAGATGATTCTTTCTTTCACTTCTTACCAATATACACAGAATTATCTTTATAACCACAGACTTAAAAGGCTCATAACCTTCCTGTTTGTTTCATACATGAACAAAGTCCTCATGACTAAAATCAGGAAAAGCATATTCTGCTATAAGTTTCTTAACAAGTTTTTGTCTTGTTCTATCATTAATTGCACTGATAGTTTATCAAAGATAATGTGGCATCCATTGATAGGAAATTCCGTATAAAAAGTTAAGACTAAAATGCAGATATTTTCTCACCTGCCATTCAAATAATTTTATTTTCTGCGTCTGTTTTTATTATTTTTGCCATTAATATTGTTATTCCCACCTATTGTTATAGCCACCTTTAAGTTATTTTAAAAACTGTTGCAGTGGATCTTCCCTGGTGTAAAATCATATCTCTGAGAATAAGTTTATCTAGTTTTGCCATCTTCACGAAATAGTAACCTTGACCAACATGGAAGTGATAAGCTTGTGGAAAACTAGTATTATGTTAAAAATATTTGGATTATTTATTTTTAAAAAAAATTGTTCCTCCTGATTTTTTTGTTGCAATGAGTAACATTTATGAATGACTTTCTAACAAGACCCATACAATACTATTATTTTTATTATTACTATCATATTGTTTAGCACACTCTACCTGTGTTCAAAAGAATGCAAAACTACATGGACATTTTAAAATATGAGGAGAAATATTTTTTAACAATACGATTCCATGACAAAACATTATGCCATGGTACTTTTTGAAGACCCATCTTACTCTTGCTCTTCCCTGATTGAAAATGTCCTCTTAAAAAAGGTACCTTCTATACTTTTCCTCTTTTGCATATAGCCCTCTCAGTTCTCTTCTAATTCTCAAATCTTTCTCTTTTCTCCAAATTATAGTTCTTTCCTATGACTCCTTTCTTCTTCCTGGTCATTTGTTTTTAGCTTCCTTTTGTATAAAGGAAAAGTAATACGCCCATCAAATCAATCAATGAAAATTTATTTTTATGTGTAGAAGAAATTTATTTCATTTATTTTGTAAAGGGTTTCTGTTTTTTTTTTTTTTTTTTTTTTTTTTTTTACCTTATTTGGTTTTGGGTGGGTTTTTCTTTCTCTTTTCTTTCTTGTATCATATCTATATGGGATGACATTGAAAAAAAAAGAAAAACAAACAAAAAAAATCACAAAACAGAAAACAAACCAAACCAAAATAAACAGAAGAAAATTTGCAGCTGCCAGGTTGACTAGGAAGGACTGATCTATTTTTTCCTGCCCTCAGTCAACTGATTTAGGTCAGGATTGAGAAAAAATATACATTGTCACATGGCTGGAGTTACAGCTTCCTGTGTGCTTCTATTATATCATCTCAAGAAATCTCACTAATAAAACATAATACCAACCAAAAATATCTACCAAAAACTAATGCAGTCAATTAATAGAACAGATGGAGGTCAGGGCAGACAATTAAATCCCTTTGAGAGAGGAGAAGATTATTCTACCTCATATTGGAGATATGTCAGTAATTCCTGTGTGATCTGATTTATACTTTATTCTTCAAAATAATTCCTTCCATAATGCCTTCTTTGGCATGAGAGAAAAAGATCCATCTTCTATAGGTGTTGCTTGCAGCTGTATAAAATTATTTTTAAATGGTGGGAAAGTGCACATATGTTTTTCCAGCAGTATTCTTATTGATTCTCAGAACAAGAAATTAAAATCTCCTTTTTGCCTTTATTTAGATAGCTGCTGCTGCTCAAAAGCATGATACAACTATCACCTTGGCAAGGTGCTAAGCACGTTTTTGGAATTTAATACAGTCTTCTATAGGTATTAAAGATAACCATTCAGGAGGTGTGATTGATTATTTCTCTGGGCATGAATTTCAGCATATTTGCAACAATTATCTTTCCTAAAGTCTTGCACAAAGATGGTTGTATTTCTGGACATGGGAGCTACACTGCAAATAATACAAACTGGTAAGTGTTATTGCCACATTCTGGCAATATTGATGACATATTTCGTGTTTCAAACAAAAAAGAAACTGAGTTATTTAATTTTTTTCAGATTTTGATGATCTCCAGCATATAGATTTCAAATAATAAACCATAAACAGATATAGGGAAAAATTCTTCAGCTAAGGAATTAAGTTCCCCGTGACATATTTTTTCACAGAAAAGGAACTCTGTGCCAAATGAGTTTCAATTTGTTTTTAAATAAAAATCAACACAAGTTTTGATAACTCTTTAACTCCTTTTTTTTAAAGTTATCCTCATAGCATACTGTGATAATATTTAAATTTTAAAAAGCTTGGAGAAAGTTGCACTAATATTAAACTAATATTTAACAGCATTGAAAATCCATATTCCAAAAGACTAATAGGCTGCCAAGAGAATGACCTGTTAGTGTAATTGCTGTGACTGCTGTGTTGCAGCCTCAATTTTCATTGGTGAAATTGTAATACATCCATTTTCTTTTTCAAACTCCTCTATTGAAACTCCTGCTTTGTTAATTAATAAACTCAGATTGATTACTGACTGCACTATCATAAAAGCTTTGGTTTTCAGATAAATATGCTTTAATGAATTCTGATTTCAAATTAATATACATTTGATACTGGATATATCAGATGTGAATTTCTTGTACCCTTATGTAGCTTATTACCTCACTGTTTATACATTTTAGTTTTGATGACTTCTAATGAAAACAGATTCTAGTTTTGCCATTGTTTGAACTTTGCATTGTAGCCTCACACCATGCCACTCAATGAGTTGTATTTCACTAATATTTTGTAATAAATTATTAAATAAAAACTATTTCAATAGTCTTTAAAGTATTTACTTCTCTTTCATTTGGTGAAATATAGTATATTTCTTTTAACTTTCTTCTTTTAAATAGAACTGTATTCACAATAGAAATGCTAAGTCTCTAATTATTCATCACCTAACTTCTCAAGTGACGCAGCATCATTATTTATACTTGTAGCATAACTGTTTGCATTATTTTCCATCATTTTTGATACTTTAATATAATGAAAGAGAAAGGGTCATACTGTTATTTTAAATCTATGGAAAGAAAAACTTAATTGCTCTTAAATGAAGATCACAGGTTCATAGATTGGTTGAAGTTGGAAGGGACCTCTGGAGCTCATCTGGTCCAACCCTTCTGCTCGAGGAGGGATACCTGCAACTTGTTTTGGTGATGTTTAAGTAAGAATAGACTGTACCTCATTATTCACAGTTTTCAAGCATTTGCATCTCATCTTTGTGAATCAAATTCATGACACATGTCTACCAGTAACAGCAGTCACAATGGTACAATACAGAATATGAAATATCACCTACGTACCTTAAAAGCCAAGCAAAAAGCCTCAAATTATAGAAGCAACACAGTTTTTCAGTATAATTAACTCCACTGACTACAAACTACATTAGAATTAAAGGTGTAATTTAGTTCCAGATAAAAGAGCTTTGTTTACACACCGAAGAGACAAATCACAATTTTAATAGATATTTGGTCGCAGGTCATTGATTTCTTACACAAAGAAAAAATACAGCTTTTTAAGATTATAAGTAGGCACCAGTTTTTTTCTGTAATTTCCCTAAGTCCTATTGAAACATAAAAATTCAGGCTGTTTTTTCTAATATTCTGTAAATACTTGTGTGAGCTTTAAATTCATGTTCATGCTGTGAGAGCAGAAAGGCCATTAATACAGCTGCAACCAGGTGAAAAAGTGTAGAGTACTACTTCATACATCTTCATAAAAAATAGAACCTATAATGAAAGGTGACAGAATCTGATTTTATTTAACCTGAGTAGTTTCACCTACACTCAGATATTCTGAAGTTTTTCTAAGTTGTGGATAACAATATTACCATATTTGTGTTGTGTTCCCTTTCTCTGGCTTTTTTCTTGGAAAAGAAAACTTGAATGCAAAGCAGTATATATGAAAGGAAATGTGTGGAGGATGTTGATAATAAACCTGGTTTAGAAAGAGTGGTTTAGATAATTTCAGCTTCCATACTTAAGATACAATAGAAAACACTATGTGTATGTGTATATATATACACATATATATTTTCCACAACATCAATAGAAAATAAAAGCAAAATAACACTCCAAAAATTCTGTACAATACCAGCTATCTGGGTCTAAATTGGCATGCAATTAAAGCTAAATGTATTTCATATTCATATATACAAACAAACATATTTACCTTCAGAATCAAATAGTGATTTTCAATTCTAAGTAATTTCTACAAGCAGTTTGGCTTCCTGCTGGTAAAAACATTTTATTTTTTTCTTTCAAACAAGAAAGAAATATGCCATCATCTTCCCTAGTCACTCAACAGCTGTATCAATTTGTTTTCAGGGCAGTGATTAGCATAATTGTGGTGGATTACTCGCATTTAGCACAGAATGGAAATAATTCAGTATTTTAGCAGATATGACATAGAATGCATGGGATATCCAGGCCCTCTGGAGTGGTGCTGGAAGTTTGGGGTTTTTTTCCTAAAACTGTACTAAAAGCCTATTTTTAAAAACCCAAATCTGTCTGAAAGAACCAAAAACCTTAATTCTTCTCATGTGCTGTTTGATAAACAATCTCAAAGTATGGCAATGGCACACAATCATGGAATCAGCTGCAAATAGCTATGCTAAGGGCACTACCCAGAAGGGTTTCACTGTAATATAATTTCTCTAAAAATCAGAAAAAAAACCTAAACCAAACCAAAAAAAAAAAAAAAACAAATCCAAAAAACCAAAACACAAAACCCCACCCAGAATGTGATTCCATCATTACTGGTTTTCTACTTTATCTGCAAATTCTAGTTCTGATGCTGAGGTGCATACAGGGCTACCTTTAGTGCTATATGAGTGTTAAAATCAATCTGTTCTATATATATTCAGCCATTTACCTTAATACACTTGCATGTTTTATAAACATGCATAGACAAGCACTGTATGATATTATACAGAGAAAACAGAAATATAATAAAATTATAAAATGGTTTTGGTTGCAAGGGACCTTTAAGAAGACCATCTGGTTCCAACCTCCCTGCTATGAGCAGGAATGCCACACACTAGATCAAGTTGCTGAAAACCACCCAACCTGGCCTTGAGCACCTGGCTTTGAGTTGAGAATGGGGCATCCACAACTTTTCTGGGTAACTTGTTCCTACATCTCCCCACCCTTCACAATAAATAACTTCTTCCTTACAGCCCCTCTACATCTATGCTCTTTTAGTTTAAAGACATTTCCCTTTGCTCCCAGTCACTACAGGCCCTGATAAAAGACTCCACATTTCTCATCTCTTCTATATACTGAAAGGCTGCAATAAGGTCTCATAGGAACCTTCTCCAGGCTGAACCACTCCAATGGTCCCAGTCTGTCTTCACAGGTAAGGTGCTCCAGTCCCCTGATCACCTTTGTGGCCTTCCTTTGGACCCACTCTTACATGTTTGTGTCTTTCTTGTGTTGAGGACTTCAGAGCTGGATGTAGCATTTCAAGGTGGAGCTTTACCAGAACAGAATAAAGGGGCAGAATCACTTCCATCAATCATGTTCGCCACCTATTTTGATTCAGCCCAGGATACAGTTGGATTTCTGGGCTGCAAGCACACATTGTTCACTTATTAACAACTTCTCATCCACCAGTACCTCCAAATCCTTCTTTGCAAGGCTGCTTTTGATCCATTCACCATCCAGCCCCTAATGGTAATGGATATTGCCATGACACAGGTGCAGGACCTTATACTGGTCTTGCTGAACTTAATCAAGTTTTCGTGGACCCACTCCTCTGGCCAGTTGAGGCACCCCTGGATGGCATTTCTTCCTTCAAGTGAATCAGTTGCACCACTCATCCACAGACTTGCCAAGGGTGCGTTTAATCCTACTGTCTATGTTACTGATGAAGATATTTAATAGCATTGTCCCAGTATGGATCTTTGAGAGACATCACTCCTTACTGGTTTTCACCAGTCATCAATGTAGCCCTTGGTTTCAAAACCTAGACTACAACGTGTATAAAAAGTATTGTATGATATCGCTGTCCCATGTTATGATCCCAGAAACCATCTTCTGTCAGTTGTTTCTAAAAGAAACTGGAGGATGCAGGGCTCAAATTAAGTCATAGAGATACCAGGAAGACACAAGATGTTGCTGTTACACAGAGCCGTTCCTTTTATATGAAAACTGAGTGAGATTAACTGCTGAAGAACAGGTAATGGGATATTTATTAACAGATACAGATGGTCTTTCTTTCCCATCAACTACTGAGTTGTCCAAACAAAACAAGCTGTGGTTAAAAATGAAGATACAGTGTGTTTTGAACCTTGACAGTAAGAGGAAAACTGCTTGCCTGTAATTCATTTGCACTGGAATCATTCTCTCAAAAGCTTTACTATTCTTAGGGGGAAAAAAAACCCAAAACCCAACAACACTGGGTTATCATGAACTTCTTTTAAGAGTTTAGAGTTCCCTGTAGAAAAAGATATAATAGATATAACGTCATTACCTGTTGTTCAGTACAGTAGATTTAAATTATATTAGTCACAGTGATAAAGCATTTTCACGTTTAAACACTGAGATAGTAAAATTTGCACTCTGGTTCTTTGAATTGAACATGACTAAACTTTAAATGAGCTGTCCGTGAAAAACAGTGTGATTATTTTTTATTTCACGTTTACTTATTGCTCATGATGTGATGATTCAGTGAATTGTCATCATCCATGAAGTCTGTATAATGTTGAAATTATACTACTTTAACCATTCTCTATTACTATTGTACAATACTTTGTGTAATGTTATGTTCAAATTAATTTTCTACAAAAACAATTATATTTCTGGAAGCATTACTTAGATAAGAACAGTGCCTTGGTCTTAAAGATTTAAGATAATCATGACTTGTATTTTTAGAAAATTAACTATCCTCCTAAGGCTTTTAAAAAAAGCTAATGAACTTAGGTAGAAGCTTGAAAATTATTCCAATACATTGCCACCTGAAAATAAATTTAATGACCTGGAAAGTTTTGGTGTTTGCTATTTATTATTTTAGTTATATTTGAAAAATGCTTCCTATTTCCATTTCTCACTTGGTTTCTTAAGAAATTCTCATATTGGTGGAGATCATTAGAGTTTACCTACTTTTAGATACTTTAGGTCAGTCATACTGAAATGCATAACCAAATACTGGAATAAGAAATAATGGATACATCATTTTGAATTCAAATGGAAACAAGGATTATTTATATCCATTAGAGAATCCAATATTTTTGATTTGGTTTTGATTCCACTATTCACAGTAGGCCTCTACCTTTAATGGAAAACACACACCCTAACACCAGTGATGTAATGGATTTGTTAACATTAGATTTACCAGTAACATCTCACAGCAAAGCAGATGATGCAACTTAATTTATTTTTCCTAGACCAACTGAGAAACAGTTACCTACACTGGATTTAGGATTTCAGATACTCTCCTTGGAAACAAATTTTTAGGTGCATAGAGAGCTGTGGAACATCCTACAACAAAATCTAGACAAACTCTCATTAAAGTCTGGTTAAATTTCCAGACAGTAGGTGTTAAATTCAATTTACACTACTGGATTTTTTTTAAGAAAGTACAGTTTCCAATTTGGAAACTTACTGAAATGTTGAGCATCAGCCTCAATTAACTGACATAACCAGACCATCAATCTGGGTTCAACTGGTAACTTCATCAGTCGCTCTTGCTTATCACTTATGTTTCAGTATGGAAAACACACCTTCTATCTTTGTAAAAGGGAAGAATTTTAAACTGAGTTCTTTTTTTTTCCTTCCTTTCTATGTTTCAAAATTAAGAGAGACTTGGTAGGAAGAATGCACACTATAAAATTAGCAGAGCCCAAGTATGATAACTCGGTCTTAGGAACTGACATAACTGATGGATTTCCATGCTAAAATTGTGCAGATATTTCACCAGGACAGAGGAAATGCAGGGGAGGATTTTTCTTCCACCTAAGAGTATAAAATCAGTGAGAGCCTAAAAAGAAAACTGGAGGAGTTGAAGATGCTGCTTAACCAGAGGTTGGACTGCTCAGCTAAGAGTACTTTCATGTACAGTCATAAACCCTGACAAGAGGAAGGCAAAAATTCTTATCTGAATCCCAAGAGCTGAAAAGTAAGCTAAGGAGCTCTGACAGCTCTAAGAATGAGAATTGTATTGTGCTCTGATTTTCCTCAGAGAATAAAGAGTTGATCTGTTTCCTAAAATTCCCAAGACTTAAACTGGAACGGTTTATTCCTGTCTTCTAATACAAAGGGTTTATTTTTCCTTCACATTTGTTACCATAAATGATACAAGACAGAAGGTTTGATCAGAGTCAGAACGTGATCAAGAATCTGACAGTATGTGGCTACATCAAAGGAATGACACAGCACTTCACAGACTACCACAGGGCTCCATCTGCACATTCAGCTGTCAGGTTGGTATCCTAGAAAGAAATCCCACCATTTAAACTCACTTATATTTCTGATGCACAATCAAAATCTGAGGACAAAGCATGGGCCACTCATTTGCTTCAGTTTTTAATACTATATTGTATATGCATTTCCAGGAAACACACATTGCATACTCTAAACATAAATTGATGGTTTCTGTTCTTGAGAAAGATAATGGGTCTATCATGTTGAAGAATTTTATCTAGAATTATGGATGAGAAAGATAACAAGTAAGCAGTTAAAGAGTTCAAGGTGTAGGGATTTCTTTCTGTATTTCTCTTAAATATAAGAGTCCAATATAGCCAAAGTTATAGTTAAAATCTGTCCAAGCTATCATCCCTAGTTATCTTTTGGAATTTTTTTGTTCTTCTGTTTATCCAAATGGATCCCTACTTTTTGCTGAAAATACAACTTCGAGGTTAGTTTGGCTTGGATTATGAATTATCCTGAAGGCCTTCAGACCCATTTCCATTTTTCTCCTGAAAAAAAATCTCAATGCAAACCTTTTCTAGACAAATAAAAAATTAACAAATATTTCTGTATTTCTGTTGTGTATTTTAGAGTACCTCAGGGCTATTAGTTGAATACAAATATTTGTGGCTACTTCAGAAAATTAGCAAGCAGAGAAGCAGAAATAAATTTTATGCTGATTTATAACTTCATTTTCTAATCTCGTTTTCCTTTGTTTTTTTTTTTAATGCATAGTCCAATTATCACCTTAGATGAGCAAGAAAATTTTCAAAAGGCGCAGTTGGCTTCTGATGTTCACTAACTTGCAGTGTGAGTTAAAAGCCAGACATCAATAGGCTCCATCTATTTTTCTGCTTTAATGTTTGCTTCCTTTTCTTCTCCTCCTCTCTGACTTTCCTGCTGTGCATTATGAAGAGCAAACAAAATGCTGAGGAAACAGAAAAAACTAAAATCCCTCCATCCCTCAGTTTCCCCTTCAAAATCCTCTCCCCAGCTTCTGTGGTCTATCCCAGTGTATTGTGATAGATCTGGAGATGAGAATTTCTTTTCTTGGAACATGGCTGTGGCTTATTCTAATGCCAGACAAGGCAAATGTGCCACAATTTGTTAGTTCCAAAGAAATAAAGTCATTATTTAAACTTTGACTTCAGTTTTATATAAGCCTTGTATTCTTTATATCAGTTGCTTGCCTCATTCCTGAAAAAAATGTCATGAGTTCTCTGAAGTAGAGTCAGTAATTGAATTCTATGTATGACACTCATGCATATTGTACTAGTCACTATATAACTCTTAAGAGTTCAGCTAATACCACAATCAGTGTTGATGCTAAACTATTAAACAGGTTCCTGTTCATAAAGTACGTTTTATTCAATTACATGTAAATTGATACAAATTGGAATAAACATGGTTCAGTGATGCAAAAATCACAGAAATTTTCAAAGCTGTTATTTTCTTTATCTGGATTTTACACTTCACATAATGGTACCTTCAATTTTCATAACTAACCTGTCACACTTTGAATTATTGCTTATTCACAACTTTATTATCACATCAGATATTTTATTATTCCTTCTCCTTGAATTATTCCTTCTCTCCCAGTGTCAATGTGAAATGGAAACGTCATTGTACTACAGCTGGTGCAATGATTACAGAAAAAGTTACATCTGCTTCAAAGTTCCTGGATAATATAAAGTGAAAAGGAAGAATTTGCACCAGAGAAACTTTTCTGGTCACTTGTACATCTCATTCCCTTCTCATTAATCAATCTGTCAGGCACAGTATGAAACAATGGTAATTAGATTAAGGTGTTTTATAAATAGAACATATTCTATGCATAGATTTCTAAATTAAACCCTTATCACATATTTTATATTGATATAATAAGAATGTTTATATATCTGTGTGCATAGATATACACATACATACATGTGCTGTGTACATGCTATACATTGAAATATGTTCTCTCATATTTTGCTAACAACTGAGAGGAAAAAATAGATCTTTATGGTAAGTATGAAACAGCAACCAAGCCTCTTTTCAGTACAGCCCCATAAGAACTCTGGATTCCAACCCTGTCTTGCAAACTGAAGACAGACAGCTCTGTCTGGTACAGTGTGGCCTGGAACCTCCAAACCTTACTGAGCAGCAGCATCACAACAGCCAGGCTTAATCTCATGTCTTTTAATTACAAACTGATTGGTATCATTCAGTACTTATAGAGCTGAAAAATGACAACAATTCATGCCTAACATAAGTAAGCATATAAACAGCGCTAATGCTTAGGATGTACTGTATTCCATGTCTCATTGGATGAACACAGGGTAAACAAACATTTTAAATGGATATGTGGCAAAGATATTTCAAACACATTTAAGAACAACAGCAACAGAGACTTGCTATCTTTCTTTTACATATTCTTATTGTAAGGAAGAGTTATGAAAGGAATTGTTATGAACATACTTTTAGTACTTACCACTGTGCTGTATTTTTGAGAAGGCTTCAGCATTCCCCCACTGGAGGCAGCATGATGTCATTTTAGTTACAGCAGAAAATTTTCCTGTTAAGAAAAAAATACATAGTGCTCTTCAGCAAATGAAGAAAAAAAATGCAAATACATGAGTCAAAAATGGTAAAAAAGTGGTTGCTTAGTAAATCACCTGTAATGCTATTTTTCAATATTACAAAATGAGAAATCACAATATTAATAACCACACAATAAATACAATAACCAGACTGTATTGATTTCTGTAATAAAAATTATTAGCAATATTTTTTTCTCTTTGCAGACTGAACACTGCTAAAAAGACAGAATTGTCTTTAAACTTGTATACCACAAAAGCATACATTTTGAGAACCTGCTAAGGCAAGTAAATACTATGAAATCCAAGATACAGAAGAAATCATAACAAAACACTTTGGTTTTAAATATTTCTCAAAATATATATTATGCATAGCCAAATATAAAATTTCAATAGCCAAATACATAAAATTATATTCAATTTGATTTAAATAATCACATTTTAAATGTCATTTTACTATTTTTTATTCTTTCCTATGTGTAATTGAAAACTTTAGTTTATACTTGAAATGACATTTCAATGGATAGACTATTTCTGAATAATCTATCCATGTTAGGTTTAGATTAAATTCCAGTATTTACCAACAGTCTGTTCTGTCAAAGTATCTTGAGACACTTTGATTTAAAACCCTTTTTAATAGTGTTAAGAAACGTATTTCAGGTAATTTTAGTATTTTCAAGACTTTAATACCTTAAATACTTGTCTTCCCTCCAAAGCCAGCAGACTTTATGGGATTTACTCATCCCCTGCACACATTTTGCAGGAGAAACATGCACTCTGTGTTTCTCTGTATTGCTCTTAAAGGCATTGGCACTTCTTACCATTTATTCTTTTTTTCATTAAGTTGATCAGCACACAGATTGTAAATTCTGCAATTTTAAACACAATGAATACTTCCTCATGAATGGTGTGACTCTCTACAACCAAACCACTCCCTGTAAGTGCAATTTATTACAACAGCTGCAAACAGAGGCCTCAATTCTGCGTAAACACAGTGATTATCTTTGTAAGTTGGAAATAAGTACCAGTGGACGGCTATGTGAACACACATCTGAAAAGAAGAAATTCTGAAATATGAATAAGGAATGTGTGAAACACCCTAGCTAAACTGTCAAAGTGTCCATCTGGACACTTGCTGCACGGGAAGTCTGGCAACACTGCGGCTTTTCATACACACCCATTGAGGAATCAGATGTTGAAGTTTAGGACAATCTTTATTCCAAGCTATGGTAATGCCTTAAATCTCTCCATATGACAGTGGCACTTTTACTGGAGATTTCACTGCTCACGTAGACTGACAGCCATTCCAATTCACTAACAGTAGTATGCGATTAAACTTAGGATATAAGAAATAAGGAAGGATTTAAGGAATGGCTGTCAATGGCAGTGAAAATCCACTAAGGCTAACACAGCTTCCCTTCTCAGTTATTTAAAACCTGCATTTCTTTGTTTCAGCATCCTTTATAGCTTAATTACTGCTAGAGAAAGAGAGGAGAAAAGAGAGAAGAATAGAGGAGGAAAGAACTCAGCTTTATTGGTAATTACAGGGTATGCATTTATTGTCTCTCCATGGTACCAAAATGGTCTCCAGCTTTAAAGCATTAATGAAGAAGATACTATTTGTGAACTAGGTTTTCCAAGTTTAACTCCTTACCTATGTGTCTATCCTTTTCACCTTTACATTATCTTACACTGTCTTCTAGTTGTCCTTGGCAAACTGAATTTGATTGTAGGTTATTAGGGTTATAATTTAAATTTTATGTATTTTAGTAAATCACAATGTCCCTTTAAAAGCTCTTGTTTAGACTTTATCTCTCTAAGAGTCAATTGCTTTAAAAAAAGCAACAGCAAATGCTGCACTTCCTTTTTATCAGGAAGCATTAGGCACACATTAAAAGACTAGCACTAAGACTAGCACTTAGACAAGGTATAGGCATTGTCTAAAGACTCTTTTTCTTTTTTAAAGAGTTATGTTGTCTTCATATCTGTGAAAACTGATTTCCTCATAATTACAAAATTTTAATAGAAATATTATGGGATCCTGGCAGTCCCCCTAAGCATATTTTTTTCTGAAATCTATGCCAGATTTGCTTACCCTTCCACAGACACCTTTCTAACTTAAACCTAATGGTGCTATAATGGCCCTAGTTTTAATGCTACCCAGTTTAAGCTTACTTATTTGAGTAATTTCTCAGAACTACCACAACTGTCTATGATTTTATAGGTGATACAACAAGAACCCAGTAATACTGACATTCTGTCACTATGTACAGTCATCTTAGTCTACCTGAGAAAGAAAAATCTCTGTCTTACAAAAAAAAAAAAAAAAAAAAAGTTTTGTTTTGAACATGATGACCCACTTTCTCCAGCTATTCCTAAATCTTCTGCCAGATCCTGGTAATACCTAAATATGAACTAAAAACATTTTTTTAGTATTTGATGCTCAAATTTGTTCAACACAACTATTGGACTATTTTAATTAACTTCTGTTTGAGCAGATAGTTTCATGAAGTCCCTTTAAGAAAATGTACCCTTTTGAATTCAATTTTAGAATCTTTAAACACATCTTTAAACCTGTAACTTTTACAGTGTTTATACCCTTTTCACTTTCAATTCAGTTTCATAACAAGTTCTTTCTTTTGAAAATTTTCACAATAAGGTCTTCTCACTGTTAAATTGAAAAAAATTGTATCTAGGGATATATTTCACAGCAAATAATTTTTTGAGTATTTTTATCTATTAAAAAGAAAATCAGTGATTAAACAATGGGTGATAGAATATGCTGAGTTGGAAGGGACCCATCAGGATCATCAAATCCAACTCCTCGTCCCAAGCAGTATTCCCCAAGAATCGCACCATGTGCCTGACAGCATGGGTAAATGCATGCAGGCAGTTCTGTGATATCCCCTCAGAAGCAATAGTGCAGAAGTCAGAATATTAAGTAAGCAGATGTTGCTATTTCAACTCTTTATTGCCTGGACAGTTTGGGAGGACAGTGCTGTTCACAAGAGGAAAGCTAGATAGAGGGAGATCTCACAGCAGGGAACAGATACAGACCAGCTCGAGGTATATCAGAGATATGCAGATGAAATAATTTTTGCCCTGATTAAACTAAGTGAAAGCAAAATAACTAAATCTGACCATAGGCTTCCATTGTATTTTAGTGGGGAGAAAAAAGACATCCTGAATTGTAGACTTATAATCTTCATGAGTCAAAGAGTGTGGGCTTCAAGTTAGAAAACGAACAGCCCACTCTTCAGCTCTACCAGCTGAGCTAATGTTGATTTTGATTTATCCAAGAAATGAGTGGTGGTATCTTAATTTCTTTACTCGAACTAAATATAATTAAGTACCAAACAATGCAAAGGCAGTGAAATGTAATTTTCCTTTGCTGAATAGGCAGTAACTCTCTCTTTGCCTAAAGGGAGAAAATTAATCCAGAAAAATCCTGGCATTTTGCAAACCCATTTTGCAACTTTAATCAAAAGCATCACAGCAGAAGATAGGAAGCCTCTCGTCCACACACTCTTTCTCAATGTGCCTATTCTGAGTTACAGTCCTTGTCTTCGAGCAGATCAGAAAGAGATGTGAAATTTGTTTCTTCTTCCTACCTCTGACATACATACCTCATGATTCTCTGATCACCTATTTCTGTTTTAAATAATTGAACTTCTGAACCCTTCTGTACCTATAGTCTTGATTTCTGCCTGTCCCCTGAGGATACTCTTGTGGTAGCAACAGCCAGAGAAAAGCAGAGAGAAAAGATTGACACTCCTCTGAAGCCAGAGGTGAGGGACTCTATCTTCAGCCACAAATAAGTAAAATATCCCACAAAACAGGTGGGTGGCTTCAGAAAGAAACTACAAGAAAAAGAAAAAGAAAGATTAGGGTTGTATGAATCTTGGCAAGGTCTAAGGGCAGGAAAAAGTCTAGCAGAGACCAAAGATGAAGAGAGGAAGTAGGCAGAACAGCCTAACACAAACAATAAACAGAGACTGCTCTTCAGAGAAAATGGGCTGCTACCAAAGATACCATGGCAGCAGCAAAGGAGCAGTAACAGAAATGGAAAGGCTGAGGCCACCTCCACAGGATGCAGATGGAGAGGAGAAATGAAGCTGTGTGTAAGGCAAGATGGCAGCTCAGAACAAGCGATGTGAATTTGCAATAATGCTTATTTTTTTCCCACAAAGTACTAACATTTATTGAGAAATCATCTTGTCTTCAGAATTATTTGGATATGAATTTTTGTTAATACAACTGGCAAAAGAGATTAATTTCTCATGTTAGCTACATCAGAAACATCCTGAACCACCTACGAAAAAACAAGATATCATACATGATATAGTAGACAAAAAAGATTAAAAATTCCTCCTTCATGAGGAGAATAAATTAAGACAAATATTTGAATAGAATATAATACATATTTCATTACAAAACAAAGGATGAAAGGATGACAATATTGGTGCAATGAGGTTCCAAACAAAGCCAATAATTAATACTACAGGTCAAAACCTGAAAAGTTGCAAGAAAAAAATAAAAATGCTGAAGACAAAAAAGAAAACAAACCAAGGCTAAAAAAAAAAGCCAAAAAAACCACTAAAACCAAAACAAACCCAAAATACAACAAGCAGACTGCAAACAAAGACTTTAGACTCACTTTGAATCAAAACAAAACAAATCTTTTGAAGAATTTGCAAACTGCTATGAGAAGTCAGGAAGAATTAGACTCATGAAGCCTAGGCCCAAAACAGCAACACAGACCAGAGAAATGCTGAAGATGCAGAAGAGAGTAATTTGCCGTGTTAAGAAATTCTGAATGGCAAATGGAACGATAAATCCCCTTAGGGGAACTCTAAGAAAGTAACAATGCCTAAAAAAGCATGTAGAACAAGGCACAGAAAAACCAGGGGACATAAGAAATGTTAAGTCTAAGGTCAAAGAGAAGGGGAGAGTGCCAGCCTGTGTCAAAAGAAAAGGTTGAATCTCAAGCCACGGACAAGAGAAAGGCCAAGCTTTAGATTAAGGAGGAGGAGGAAAAGGAGGACGAGATACAGCTAAAGGAGAAAGACAGCAGAAAGCAGAGGGGAAAATCAATCTGAACTAAAAAAGAAAAAAAAAAAAAGACTAACGACAAAACTCAAGTCAAAGAAACAAAATCCAAAGAGAGCTTCAAGACCATGCTGAGACATATTGAAACTAAAGTTCAGAAGGAACAGCAAGAGCTCCACATAATAGCCCTCAAACTTGTCAAGGTACAGCATTCAGAGATTGCAGATAGGGAATAAGATGAATAGGAGACAGAAAAATCCACCCAGTGGCATGGAGTTCAGATCTTCTTTTGGTTCTCACTTCAAGTAAATAGTTAAGTCTCCTTAGGCCTTTTAATAGTATTTCTGCTTCTGACTAACAGCAAGAAATGTATGAAAAGGCACTTAAACAGCTATTACAGCAAGGCTCTTGCTCTGCTGGAGGTAATGTTAATTATCTCTGTCACTTCAAAGTTATAACTAGTAAAGCAATTACCTTTGATAACACTATATATGCCTCTCTTATGTACAAGCAAACTGGTCAATACACCTTTCACCCTTAGGATTTTTTTAAGACCCTAGTGGTTCAGGAAAATATTTTCCTAAAATTTTCACAGCCAGAAAGACTGGAATAACTAAAAATTCATTAAATAAAAAACTCATACGTGAAAACTCTCTCAGAAGTGGAAACATTTCAATCTTTCCATAAATGATGTGTCAGATACTATCATTGCTGGTTAAGTCACTGAACTGGTTTTCATGCATTCCATAAAAATTCAGTGTAAGGTAACAGAAATTGCAATCCCAGATATCAAGGTGAAAGCAGTGCATCACAATCTGTCTGCCCTTAGGGAATTACCTATCTAGCTGCATAAATTTCCATTCCTAGCCTATTGAAACTTCTTTCAGGTGGACAAAACATGCATGGGGAGGCTATTCCAGCTCAGTGTTGATGTAAGTGGACAATGCCAAGGATACAAAGCACGAGGGCCCGAATGACAGCAACAGAGGTTCTGAGATTTTCTTCTCTTGAAAACTGAGCTCTTACTCATTTTCACCTCTATGGTGTTTACCAGTTCTTCTGAATGAACCTAAAATGTCACTAAGACATTTCCCAGAACGTGACCCATCTATACTGCCTCTCCAGAATAAACATTTTCAGAAAGCATTTCAACACAGAATGTCCCTGAGGACATCACCGGTCCTGACCTGCCCAGGACCCTGGACCCCCATCAGCTCCAGCCTGGAGATGCTGAAGCAGAGCCGGTCACCAGCTCCCCACAGCTCTGCCCAGACACAGCCACACTGAGCCAGGCACAGCTCCCCACAGCCCTGCCCACAGCCCTGCCATGGCCTCACTGAGCTGGGCACAGCTCCCCACAGCCCTGCCCTGCCCTGCCATGGCCTCACTGAGCCGGGCACGGCTCCTCACAGCCCAGCCCTGCCCGGCCATGGCCCCACTGAGCTGGGCACAGCTCCCCACAGCCCTGCCCTGCACTGCCATGGCCTCACTGAGCCGGGCACAGTTCCCCACAGCCCTGCCTGGCCCTGCCATGGTCCCACAGATCCAGACACAGCTCGCCACAGCCCTTCCCAGACGCGGCCTCACTGAGCCAGGCTCACTAAGTTGGCCGACGGCCCAGCCTGGCCTCGACCCACCAGAGAGGGTCCTGATGCCCAGGGCTGAAGCTGCCCCAGTGCCCTTGGCTGTCCTGCTCCTGACCAGGGGGGAACAGGTCCTGGCTGACAGACCCTGCCCTGCTGCTCCCCATGCAGAGCCTCTGACATTTCTGCACCCTGTGATGCCATGACACAATGTTAGCAATGTGAATGAAACGTTCACATAGCAAAAAATCCCAGCAGTGATGGGACTCATGATGACACACAAATGAGGAGCATATCCTTCTTCCAGCAGTCATCATTCCATCCATAACATAATCACCAAAATCTGCATCTTCTAAGCCCATAATATCTTTCCCCAGTCACCATCATGACAACTATGTGGATTGAAAAAACACATAAAGATAAATCCACACCAAATACTGCAACAGAATAAACTCAAACAGTCTCTTAAGAAAGGAAACTAGTTACCACCAATTTTTATAACATTCCTCTATTTCTTGTTTCTCTGCCCAGACTATCACTTTTGGAATACATCTAAGCATTAAATTCCTTAACTCCAAGTACTCAAAATTACAGACTCCACAAAGACCTGAGTCTTACTCTTGTCTCTATTCCTCTTCCCTAGAGAAAGCTTTCATTTTTTATTATAACCTATCTTCACTTTTTTTTTACACGATTTAGCCACCTTCTCAACACTTATGCCTGCCACAGAGGTACTGCCTCTCAGATGGATTAACTGGTAGGTAAATCTGTTGTTAGAGGTAGAAAGAGGGTATATATATACTTCCTTAGGAGGTAATGCTTACAACATTTGTTGCTAGCTGTCAGTGTAAAGTTCACTACTTTGGTTTCAGCTCCCTTAGGAAATGGTCTTCTGCATCCAGAAGTTCAACATTTTATCTAAGTATATTTTTTTATTAAAATGAGTGATGGTAACTCCCTTTACAAACCTTGATAAACTTTGAGATTACCTACCTGAATTTTTAACATAAGAATATGTCTTAAAAGTTAGCAATCACAAATGAAATAAAGTAAGAATTGCTATCTTCCTAGTAGAAAGCATTATATAAAGAAAGAAAAAAGAGGTTCAATCATTCTGCAATTTGCATTAAATCACCAGGCAAAAATAAATGTCCAAACCACAATGATTGCATAGAAATGTCATAGCTGGACTACAGTTTTAGATAATTTAGACCTTTACCTTTTGTTTACTTTGATATTATATCTCCTTCCCTGTTACTGTCCCTTCTCCTTCCAGAAGGTACTTAATTTGTTTATTCTAAGCAGTATTTATCTTTATAGAGATTATGATCACAAGCTGGAGGCAGACACAACCACATTCTACACTGACCTATGGACTAAAACCCACACAATTTAAGCTGCAATAAATGTGTTTTTACAACCTCCTTACTAGTCTCAAAATGATTGGTGATGAATGATTGATCTATTATATTTAGAAAAATAATGAACAGTATTTTCACAAGAAGCAACTTGTGATGAAGCTGGGGAGTAGAGAGAAACAAACCCGAAGTACAACAGCAGTCTGATAAGATGATTGTTTTAAAACAATGAGTGTGATTAGAAGAATTCAAATATTGATTAAACAGATTTCTCTATAAACCTCATATATTCTCAGTTCAAAATTTCAGGTGTTGAATGGTGCTCAGACACAGGACCAGAAGCAAGGAGCACAAACAAACACAGGAATTTTCCTCTGAATAGCAGACAATGCTTTTCAGTTATGAGGGTGATCAAACACTGGCACAGGTAATTCTGAGAGCTTGTAGGACCCCCCTCCTTGGAGATATTCAAACATTGTCTGGACACAGTCCTGGACATGCAGCTGCAGGTGTCTCTGCTTGAGCGTAGGATTTCAAAAAATGATCTCCAAAAGTCCCTTCAAACCTCAGTCAGTTATTCTGTTCTTCCATAAATACAAATATGTTTTTCAAGATGGAATAGGCCACCAACATGACTGACTCAAGCTAGGCTCCAGTTGCAAAGGTTATAGCAGATGTTCAGTGTTTGGTTATGTCTAATTCATGCCAGTGATTCACTTCATCAATTACTCAAATCATTATTGCTCCTTACAGAGCAGCGTCATTTAATATTAGCAACTAAAGAACAGCTTGAACTATAATCTCTGACATCTCAAGTGAATATCTTTTGTGAAAACTGAGCAAAAACCTGATTCAAGTCAGGTAGAACAAGGATTGCTATAGTTCTATAGTCCCAGGTGCTGTCCTGTCCTCAAGAGACAGGGGAAGAAATTTTTAGTCTTTCCTGATCATACAGAATCACCTGCCTATCAATGGAAAGCCACAGAGTCTGAACAACAGAAAAGAAACAACTCCATCTTCTTCCACAAAAACCAAAATTATTTGAAATGGGATGTAGGCACCCTTACACTTCTTCTAGCCTCTCTGACAAGAAGAGAAAAAATACTTAAGTTTCTATTTGGCAACCACAATCTTGTGAGCAAGCAACACATATGAGACCCACAAAAATTGCACATGGTGTTTACGAAAGCCCCTCTGGGCATGCAACATAATTGTTCTATCACCTTCATTCCCACAGTTGTCAACATCACAAGGCCTCCTAATAAAAATACAATTATCTCCCTTTTTGTGTATGTGGGGTTCCTTTTCAACAGATAAAATAACTCTAAGTAGGGGTAAACAGAAAGAGAAGTGTGAAAGTAACTACTGAGCTGTTCCAGATCATGGCTCAACCTGGGTCTTCAGCTGAGTCTGCCCCAATTGTTTCATATCCTGCCCCAGGTTCACAGTCTAAATACAGACAGAGTTTACTTTGGTAATAAAGAGCAACAAGAAAAAATTGCAGAGAACTTACATCTAAGGTTCCAATTCGTCTTCCCTTAAATCCAAAGAGGAGGAAAGTCTTTCACTGGAAATCTTTCTTCCGCTAATTAAATTCAGTTCTGGTTATCCAGGCTGCACTTGAAACTATCAGTTTTCCCTTCTCAAGGAAGTTTTGGCAGTTTGCCAAAAGCAATGTATATTAAAAAAAAAGCAACTATTTTAAAATGTGTTTTCTTTTTTAGGGATAAAATGTGACAGAACAGCAATGGTGGCAGCCACTACCAGCACTACTAGTATGTTGGGAGTGCATGAGAAGCCTACAAGAGAAGGATCCTGTCTTGAGAGGAACCTCATGATCAACCCAATTCCTGATCTCTAGAAGCATGAGGCAGTGACACAGGTTGAAATGGATTTTTCAGGACAGAAAACTAAACTAAGCTCCCTCTACAACTGGGGCATGGTGCCTGCAGTACAACCTTCCTCTTCACTACAAGATTACTTTACTGTCAGCTGAATGCTGTGAAGTCCTGTAGCTCAAGCAGCAATGCACCATATTGAGTCTTGAAACTTTGATTAAGGTGTTTTACATAAGGAGTGGTAAATGTATCTGGTATTGTAAGAGTTTTGTTTTTTTTTTTCCTTTTCCTGTAATTTCAAATAGTTTGTGAAGACCACAGGAAAAAAAATCAACAGAAAACCAAAGTCTAAACATATATAAAAGGTGAGACTGTGGCCCTTAATACTTTTGATTAAGGCATTCAAAAGACATTTGTGAAACAAATGCAGCTTGTTTAATGCTTCTACTAAGAATTCAGTCAAATGAAAGAAGTTAAATACATTAATTACAACCTAATCATTCATTAGAGTTTTATTGTGCTGAATGAACCATGTACCAAATGTTAGATAAAGGTTAAGAGTTATGAGAGGTCACTGGAATACCCACAAGGGAAGCATTAACGCATGACAATGGATTATCTCAATCCTCAGCTAATCAACCACTCCATGTTCTAACTGAATCTATTGTATTTAGAATCATGTAAAATTAGCAGTGGACAGTGTAGAATAATTACTTGAACAAGCAAATAACAAACACAATAATACTAAGAACCCTCACATTTCCCCAAAGCAGGAAATCAGCATGTTGGTAAATTTATTTAAACTCCATTACATGAACTGAGTAAGTTGCCCAAAATATTTCCAGTGTCTCAGAATATCTGCTGAAGATTCTAAAGTTTCCCAAAAGTCAAATAAATCCTCTCTTGTCTCCCATCAGAAGGAGAAATGAAAAGATTTCTCTCACTGTAGGGCTATATATAGAGTCATTATTCTGTATTTAGAACATTCTGTTTTCAGCTAGATCTTACTTGCTCTAGGCTGTCAGTCATCTTTAGATCTCCTGCCTGCAATAGCAATAGGTTACATCATATGCTGTTGATTACAGGTCATAACAACCCCAAATTTATGACTGTCATGAGTACAATATCTCTACTCTTTCCATTTGTCTGGTTGAGAAGTCAATTGCTTTTCTCTACCCTGCTGTTACTTGGAAGAATAAAGATATTCATGAGTGAATGAGTTATGAATATGTTGGCCTTTTACTATTTCACTGCTAAAAATTGAAGAAAGACTACAGTTGCTTTGAGTAAAAACTAAGAGATTGATCCAGAGCCCTTTGAAGTCAATAAAAGTTCTCATGAGATCAGTAAACTGAAGAAGTCAGTCCACGTATCCAAGTCTCATACTTGCTGTCTCATACTTGACTGCAGTCTATTGGACGCATAATTTTGGGAGGAAATTCTCACAATAGCTGGTAGCTGCTACTGGAAAATTATAAATCACACATAAGATCATGTTTTTGACAGCAATAACTATCACAAGGTCTCAAGCAGAGCATTAAAGAGAAACATATTTTAAAAGTCTCTTCCACAAACAAAAATGCTGTCACTTTGCAAACCAAGAGACAAATTTTACCTCAAAAAGCTCTAGGAAGTGCTGATATACCCTGAGTCTCACAGTGAAACAAAGCTAACTCTGACCAAACTGAACTCTGACCAAACTGGTACGTTGTAGTGCTCTGCAAAGACCACGGTTCAGGTCTCAGAGGACTTTCTGCCTGAGCAAGCACCAGCCTCTGGAGGGCTGAACAGCACTGCCATGCCACTGTCAGGATGTGTACTGATCCAGCAACTTGGAGATGTTGCACAGTGCTTTAAAGTATTTGTAGAAATATCCATCTGAGTACACACGGACTCCTGAAACACACGTGTGGAAATTAGAAGTTGGAAGGATAATGACAAAGTGCAAGCTCACACCAGGCACCTAAGTGGCCTGATCACCAAAAGTTTTGAAAAATAGCTCAAAAGACCCCTTTGGTAACAAACACATGCAGCAATAAAATCCTTGGCTTTTTCTAATACTGCAAACTCTGAATGCTGTGAATGTTATTTTTCAACAAGTAATTCCCTAATCTATAAAAAATTTTCCAACCACAGATTGGAAATATGCTAACAAAGGTATTCCGAATGTAAGTAACAATTTCAAGTTTCTACAAATAAACTAAATCTTTCAGTAATATATAATTTGAATTGCACACACTTAAAAGCATTGCAGTTTACAGTTCTTTCTTACTCTTTTTCCTTTATTCACATGTCTAAAATGCAATTGAGACTCATAGATAGCTAAGTGATAAATACCTGTTGTGTTGTAGTCATCATCTGATTTTAGTTTAAAATTCAATTTTTATATTTCCTCAGAAAACAAGAGGATATCAGAGGAAATGCTTGTTGCTTTTAATAGCTCTTAACACTTACAGAAGTTTTTAACTTTGCATTGTTTATTTTTTTTAATAATATTCTCAGGAGTTGGAAATGAACTTAAGATATCAAGAAAAAAATATCTTTGTAGAAAACACAGCTCATAAGCTTTTGAAATCAGATTCTTGCCATGTAAGCATTTCCAACTGTGAACAGAGATTATCACTATCTGATTACTGGTGCATGAAAAAACGCTAGTATTTCACTCAAGAACCCACCTGCAATGTATGCCCTCAAAAAAAACCTCCCCTGGAGAGCATTCAAGTGAGAGTTGTTCACAGTAAAAGAACCATTACAGATGATCTGTCTTTAATTTTTAAAAGAATTTGAGTATGCATTCGTTTCATTTTTTTTAAAATCACTCATTTTAAAAAAGGTCTACATTAAGGTCATCAAGATTATCAAGTGAACACATACAGTCTTTAGTAAGACATTAAAAAGCACCAAACATTGAAATTATTGAAATGAGTTGAAGAATACATTACCATACGCATGCACAAATTATATTTTCACTAGAACCTGAAAATTTTTCATTTTAAAATTTTTTTTAACATGAGTTTCAATTAAAAAAAAATCCATATATTTCTGATCCTTTAGCTTTTTTCATGAGAGAAATATTAAAAGTTGCTGCTGAATGGAGAGACCTGTGCTGCAGCAACCACTATATTAGCTATTCCTGTCACTGGCATACTTCAGTAATATATTAAAACAGAATTATTTGCCATTAGAATAACATCATGTGCTCAGCTATTATTGCAAATAATGAAGCTAGCCTCCTGCTTCCAGATTTTCATACTGGAATTCGTAATTCCAAAAAAAGTGGGGGATTTCAAATATTCAGTGTTAGCTAGAAATGAGAGCTGCTGGTTTTGTTGCTGCTTTTGGAAGTTTAAATTTTATGTTTTGTGTTAAATACATTAAAGCAGGCAACACGTGGAAATTTTCCTTCTGAAATAATATGAAACTTCCAGTGATTATATTGTGAGCTTTGTCCTCTAAATTGTAAATATTCTACATTGCATTTCACCACTTCAAAAAAAATCAGCCACATCTCCACTGTTTTCTGCTTATCAAAACATCCAAAGGAATAAGAGATGACAGTCTGAGTCCTTAAACTCAACCACAGTAAAACAGATCTAGTATAATTATTTCAAATAGATGCTATACCCCTTGTATTTTTTCACCCTTTTTACATTCAGAATAATTGAAAATCCTGTAAAACTCCTCCACACATTTCTTCAAAAGGATGTCTCACACAGAATGTACTTGGAGGTAATCAGCATATAAAATACTATATTTCTTTCATACATAACAATTTGCATACATCAAAACGGAGTAGTTGATATTTTTTATGTAAAACTAAAACCACTGAATGACAGTGTTAGATCGAAGAATGAAATTTCTTGATACCAATAACCCACGAAAACCTGACAAATGTGCTGGCATGCAAAAGTTCAGAAAGGAATACAGTCTAATGATTCAGGCCTCTGATAGGTGCAGTAATAACCTAAAATTAAGGCTAGATTCTAGACTATCAATGGCACTCAAGCATAACAGACATCCAACAATCCCACAGCTTTGTAAGGAAAATGTGTTTGAGAATGACACAGGTATTCAAATGCCAAGAACGGTAAGCCAGGAAAAGAGAAGTCCTCTATCTTAAAACACGACCTGTAACTTTACATAAACAGAAATAATAATAAAGGAATAAACTGTAAGGGACCTTCTCTTCACCAATAAAATGGGTGTCGGAGATAGGCCTCAGAACAGGAAAGGCAACAGCTTACAGTCTTTGAAACAATGTAAACTGACCAAGATCCAGTTTCACCCAATCAAATTCTTTTATTCATTAATCGCAAGTGCTTAATCTCATTCTGAAGAAAACCTTAAAAAAGGTCAATTGCATCCCAAAATTCTTAATTAATCCCATAAATTGCATCAAGCAGCTAAAATAACTAATTTGCACATGACTATCTTCATTTGAAAACAAATTTCTGGTATGCAGAATGAACCAACCCACAGGGACTCAAGAAAGGCCTTTCCTTAAAAACATCAGAAAAATCTTATGCATATACTTTTGATAATCCTACTAGACACTTAATCTGGTCAGCATCTGAAAGTATCTAGATTGAAGGATGAGTAACAAATAACTTTAGCCATATTTTTTCATAGTGAAAACCAAAATCCACACCATTTCCAAGAGATTTAAAAGCTATGGTTAGCAGTGGCATCTGAGCTAAACTAGTAGTACATGCTAGCAAGAAGGAAAGAGCTCTGCAGACAGATAGAGTCCTCACTGATCTGATAAAGATATCTTTGAGAGAAAAATGCTCATCTACTAGTAGGAAAATCACTGAAATCCAGAGGTTGTTGGTGCCGCACCAAAGTTGTCTTCATTGAACCAGCTGTAGAAAAAAAGCATGAAATTTTTGTCATAAAGCTCAGCACATATGAGCATGAATTGATTATCTCAAACATGTGGACTAAAACTGAAATGCATTCCCCTCTAGTTCTAGTTTGTGCAATATATTCAGTAGACACTTGACAAAAAACTTTAAACATGGCCTTACTGAACATATACAGTTCACACTGGGAAACTGAGTAGCAATCCTGTAAGGATTTTTCATCAACCCTTAATGAGTTAGGCATAAGGTAAAAGAAGGGGTTTTGTTGGTTCTTTCTTTGGGGTGGAGGGGAGGAGGGAGGTGGTGGTTGTGGGTTTTTCCCTATTTCTTACAGCAAACAGTCCAGAATTAACAGTCACAATTTCTCAGCTGCTTCAGTTTGTATCAGCCAAATCCTAAAAATAATAAGCCTGACATCTAGCCACTGAACAACTGATCTCATTGTCCAGAGCAGTTGCCTGGACTATTGAGGAACTTCTACATTTTTTCAATGCTTTCTTGAGAAAGAAAACTGAAGCTAAGCTAAAAAATGCGATAAAAAAAAAAAAGCCAGTTTTTGGGAATAGCTTGAAAGACTGAATCAGTTGGTAAGCAGATCAAGAAATTCTTTGGATATTGCTGTTTGCCACCACAAAAGCCAAAATCATCAAAGACAACATTGTACTCCCTGTTGTGGTACCTCAGCTTCTAATGAATTTAGCCATCTGATTATGCAGCATCATTTCTCGAAGTACAACCTTCTGAATGTGGCATTTCTGGGAACAGCACCAAAATATGACAGCAATCACTGTGTGTGTTGTTAATGCCTGTGGCTAGATTTTGTATTTTGGAATACCTTGAGGCATTGGGTAATGTGGATATCAGGCAATTCTTGTGATGATTTACAAAGTCATAGTACATCTAAATGTACCATGGCAATTACTGTTTGATAAATGATGTAGTCTTAGGAAGAGAGGACATCCTTCCTTCCAAAGGATCCATTATGAAATAATAGAAGTTATAAAGGGATACAAAGTCACCTAGTACTTACAAACAGCATACAAAAAAGCACTTGCTCCATTTTGATGAATACAGTAGAACATAAAGTAAATTAAGGGATTTTATTGTAAAAGATCACTATATAGTTCAAAAATGTATTTACTGGTACACTATTTCTTTACCAAAAGCAAGGTAAAGACAAAAATACCCTTAGAATTCTCTATAGTCTTCCTTTTTGAGAAAAAGAGAGTATCCAGGCAAAAGCCTAAGTTATGCCTACATGATCCTAATTTTTATATCTCTGATGTTAAGTTTAAGTGATCCAATACAAATTTTTCATTCATGAATGCTGTTAAATCATGTTTTGCCTTGAGTAAATTAGTATCTCAACCTCAGTAATGTCAAGGGTCTGCAATTCACAGCCCTGCAAGCTATCATCTAAGCCACTGAAGCAGTGTTTTCCTGAGCCCTCCATAACATAATTTTTCTTTTTCCCTTCATGTTCTCATACTTTAGGCCTTGTGTTATTATGACAGCCCTGCAACTGCAAATCCCAATAGTGTTGTATGGTAGGTACTTGTGGGAAAAACCATCACTACAGTCAGAGTGGTCCCTCTTTTGTCCACCCTCCAGCTTCAGCTTTCCTTACCTTTTGTTTTGTAGACTTACTTTACAGTAAGTCTACATATGCAGTACATAGACACCCAACACTTGAACATAAAATTACCATACTTCAATCAAAACAAACACCCTTTGTGTAACAATACATATGAAAATCTAGAATGAAAATTCTTTACTATTTTTCCGGGCCGAAACCCTACATGGGGTTGTTGTGACTGAAGCGCAGGATGCAGAACTTCATCTTACTGCACCTCATGCAGTTGGCCTTGCCCCATACATGGTCCTGCTGTCCAGATCCTTTTGCAGAGCCTTCCTACATAGCCTCCAGCAGATCAAAACCCCCACACAACCTGCTGTCCTCTGCAAACTTCTGAGAATGCACTTGATCATTGATAAAAATATGAAATAGGACTGGCCCCAACACTGAGCCCTCGGGAACATCACGTGTGGCCAGCTGACAGCTCAGTGTAACTCCATCCACCACCACTCTCTGGACCCAGTCATTCAGCCATTTTAAAATCCAGCCAAAAGCGCACCTGGCCAAGACATGGGCTGCCAGTTTCTCTGGGAGAATGCTGGGGGAGACGGTGTCAAAGGCTTTACTGAAATCCAGGCAGACAACAGCATTTCCTTCATCCACTAGGCAGGTAACTTGGTCATCAAAGAAGACCACATTTGTCAGGACTTACATTTCCTAAACCCATCCTGGCTGTGTCTGATCCCCTGGTTGTTCTGTACATGCCATATCATGGCATTCCATGAACTTACTCCTTTCAAAAATCATGATGCATAAGCAAGAGTGATTCTTAGCACGACTTCCGTAAGATGCAGGTCAGAGAACCCAGAAGCATTTCCCAGTCTGAGTGCCAGAGCTATATTCTGATTCTGTATTTGGGCTACATGCAAATCTTCACCTTCTCCTCTCCTTCCCTAAAGTGGCCATTTTATGTATTTCTGAAGTAAGATTGAGCAGTGTTGCGGGTTATCAGTCTAGATATCTGAAATCCATTTTTCCTTATGCAGTACATTACCCAAATAAAATCTAAACAAAGAAAGAAAAAAGAAACAAAAATATATCAAAACTTCATTCCTTTGTTTCTTTTCTCCCTTCCCCAAACTATTCTCAAGATATTTGAAAGACTAGACAACATGTAACAATCTAGCAAAATCTATATTCTTCATCCTTTTTTTTTGGTGGAATATTTTCTTTGGTTTTGCAAATAAAGGCAATATATTGTTCTAGAAAGTTGAGTTCCTCAGGCATATTTTTATTAATCTTCTCTAGAAAACTATTTCTAGTCTGAGATATCTTCTTATAGAAAATTCAGTGCTTATTTATTCATAGAAAGTTTGTACTATAAATAATCAGTCCTAGTACATGTCAGAGCGAAAAAAGAAATTGGTGTAAAGTAATAAAAAATGTTGTGATTAAGTTTTTTCAATCTATTTTCTCCCATCTGTACCTGCAACTTCTGCCTGTCTAAATATAAAATCTGAGTACATACTAAAAATTAGTGTGGATTAAGAACTAAAACTCTGATAAAACATACTCTTCCTGTTTAACAAGAATCATCTAAATGGGACAAATAAATTTAAAAGATAAATTTATCTCTAAAAACCACTTAACTTCTAAGCCTATTCAGTAAAATGTGCATCATGTTCATTTCCACCACTTCCTGTCATTCACCTCTATCCTCATCTTAGCTTTTCAGAGTCACAATGTCAAGAAGGTTAATGCAGTTACATGAATTTGTGATGGACCATTTCACTCAGATTCGCTAAGGCAAACACATATAACTGGCTGGTAAACAATTTACTCCACAAAGAACAAGTCCTTCTTAGCTGAAAAGAGTCCTCTTCCAAATCAATACATTAAATGATGGGATATTAGCTGCAAAAAGAGGGGGAAATCCTGGAACCGGACTATCCTTTTTTAAACACCAAATACTTCCAGACACTCAGATATTAGGCACAGTGTCATTGAAGGCAACGGTATAAACCAATGCAAAAACAGTGTTAATGAGATCTTAGTCGTGCTTGCAATCTTTTAACTATACAGTTCACAGCAAGCAAAGAAAAATTGCTCTCAAAATTGCTGTTGTGTGCAATATGTCCATTTATATAAATAGGGGAAGGTTGCTTGTTAAGAACATGAAAGGCTAGCAGTCTTCAACCTCTGAAGAAAAATTGCTTTCTTCTGTCTGCTTTATTTCTTAGCAAATTTTGAGTTAAGAAAAGTATATAAATTCTATTTTGAAATGTGAACAGAAAAACAGTTTTGTAACTATGGAATATAACTAGATGTAAAATAATGGTAAAGCAGCACCTGCATGGTCTTTTTGAACTATTACATTAATATCTTTAAGTGATGTACATGAGTAGGATGAAGGCACATTTTACTCTAATTTTCTTTCCTTCACCCCCATGTACCAGTGACAGAACCATTAAAACCCACAGTTTGTTAAGCCTGCCTTTATATAATCCCAGGTAAATTTCTTCACGTTCTTCATGCACTTTGCTGCAAAACTAAATGACAAAAAAAAAAAAACACCAACCAAACAAACAAAAAAAAAAAACCAAAACCAAAACCAAACCACCAACAACAAAAAAAAAACCCCTAAAAACGAACAAACCCACCCCAACCTCCCGCAAAAAACCTCAAAAAACAATCCAACACTCCAAAAATCCAAGTATTTGACATGAAGCAAAAAAGATGACTTTTCATGATTCTTTGGACAGCTTAAACAAAAAAACCATACAAGCAAACATTCCTAACTAAAAATATATTCAGTGATTATACCAATACCTACTTTATATAAATACTTTATTAGGACAAAAAATATTAAAATATTATTCAGAAAAAAAACAGACTCAATTTCAAAGTGTACAATTTGGTTTTCTACAGAGGGATGATGATATTAATACTTGTACTTTTACCTTTACCAGTAAGGTCAAGGTACATTGTACCCCCTCAAACTAAATCAAACCCTCATGTTCTGAAGCATCAGCTCCTGTTGTAAATCCAACTTGATTTATATCCTGCTGGTTTAATTTCTCCAGAACACAGTATGTGAACTGCCACTCCTCCTACTACTATACATTCTATGCTCTTGTGTGCCTACTACCCCTGTGTGCCATCATGTTCTTTTTCTGTGGAAGTTGATCATGTTAACCTTCCTTTAAAACCGGTCATCTGTCTGCAACTCTGCTTGTTAACAGACTGACTAGGATGAGCCTCTTGAGGCAGAAATAGGCAAGAGAAGGAAAAAAAACCCAACATGCTGGGGATGATGAGTAAGAGAGGGAGGGGTTAGGTCATTTAGGAAGCATGCTCATCTTTCACAGAGAAAGTAAGAACTGGAATATGCAATCTCCTCATCTTAGACATGAATATGCTTAATGCTTAGCTTTCAGGCCTTAAGAGCTAGAAGTGGTGTTACAAGTGCTATTACTGCTGTTAAGAAACCCATTAATTGTCTCCCAAAATGGAACTCCCATTTCTCCATCATCTTTATTGATGTCTCAGGCTCCAAACAGTATCTTCTCCTATATACACATTTTGTTTCCTCTTGAATAAACTAGCTCTAACTGGTTTCAGGAAGCAATGAAGTATTAAGCCTCACCAAATGACCATTCTCCAGGGGCAAACAGAAAATGAAATCTACCACAGAAGGATGCTTCTGTGAAGTGTTATTATCCAGTGATCATTTCCTTATATACAAAATGCAAAGCTTATTTAGCTTTCCAATCTTATGTATTTAGTAGCTAAGAGAATTCAACACATTGGCACTATAACAACTGCTCCCATTTCCTGTCCTTTCTACAGCATTGCTAATGTGGCTTCTACATAGCTAATGTAATTTTCATTGCCAGAACAAGAAATCCTTCACAAAAAGACACTCAAACTCAGCATAAGAGAACTGCTAATGCAAAACACCCAAGATTTAATGGAGTTTCCACGGTATTGGTCATCATATTGAACCAGTATTACACCTTTATTATGTCATGAGTGGAAAACATTTCACAGGCTCTGGGAAAGCAAATTAAAAAGTTAAAGAAAAACAAACAAAAACAACTAAAACTTGCAGAAAAAGAAGAAAGAGAAAATAAAATATTCTAATTACATGCTCTAATTTCAGTTTTCTCAAGCTACAACTTTTATAGACAAGACAGATTTGGACAAGAGGAAAATTCACTAGCACATCTTATTTCCAAAGCTAACAGGAAAAAGAAAATACAGATAGAAAGTTACAAGGATAAATATGTATTTGCTACTCTACAGCATAAGAGATGGTCAGCTAACTCTTCTAGAGAGGAACCTTTGCTTTGCTTCAATGCCTCTCTATGACCATAACAACTTGGTGTAAGAGTAATGGCACATGCTAACTACACCATTAATCCCCTGTGTTTCAGTAACATCACACCCCTGTACCAGATCAGGGCA
Source organism: Zonotrichia albicollis (assembly GCF_047830755.1). NCBI lineage: Eukaryota > Metazoa > Chordata > Aves > Passeriformes > Passerellidae > Zonotrichia > Zonotrichia albicollis. The sequence continues at coordinate 107,906,958 of NC_133820.1, forward strand.
GATAAATCAGTGTAGCATGCCTTTCACAGTACAACAGTATAAAAAGCTTACTGGCTCTTCTAATTGACTTTTTTTTTTTTTTAAATAAGTGCCAGGTGGCCTGCATTCTATATTCCTAATGTGAGGTATTCAAAACATCTCTTTGTAAAGATGACATCAAACCAATAGAAACAAGAAGCATTTGTCTTCAAAAAACTGTAATTCACACTTAACTACAAGATCTTGACAAAAAGAAAGACATAATAAATGTAGGATTAAACAAAGCAATGTATTTTCTTAATAAGTGTTGGACTCTTTAGATTTAAGCAGTAAGTCCACCTGCATTGTAACTTTTGTACCTGAACTAAATGAAATATTATCACAATGAGCATGAAATTAACATGCTAGCTCTTATCCAGCTCCATGACTAATTTCCAGTTATGCCAACTGCTATTATTTAATCTGTAAAAACCACTGGATCTACATCATCTGTCCCCAAATTCACCACCTGCACATTTGAAAACTACACACACTGAACATTTCTAATTCAGGAAGCAGACCTACTGCTGGCTGTGTTAATACAAATTCACAGCCTCAGGCACCACAGCTCATCTGTCCAGCTGTGTATAATTTGCAGGAAGTTCTACTTCCCCTCATGCCATTGTGTACCGAGAACTTATATTTGCTTTCATGTAGATCATATAAAATGCAGGAGGCAGACATAATACAAATTACATTATTGGTAGAGATATATTTGGATTGGGAAACTATAGAATACCAATCAGTGACCACGTGTCTGACTGCGAAGAAACACTGATTGATGAATGCTTCCCTGAAGTGCTGCATTGGACCTTCTGCACTAAAGCTTGGGTGAAGGGTACATTTCACACAGCACCAACTCACTAGCTACTTCCTCTAGTCGTTGCTATAATTTTCCATTATTTGCCTAAGACATCCCATGAAACCCAGATACATTCCTACCAATTAAAAAATGTCAGAGATTTTTTGCAATGGCAGATGTACCAAAGATTTACATGGGCTTCACCTCTTCTTACATATCCAGGAGAGGATTTTTGCCCCCTTTTTTGTCACAAATCACCTATAAAATAATACTGAAATCTATGATCCAAAAACATTGCAACAATAATCCAGGAGAATTATTTACCAGTGTTAAAATGCTAGTTTGGAGAGTTGGCAAGAACTTGAGCACCACCACAACTAATGAGATAACTGAATCGAAAGGTGTACAGACTGGATGTGAATACTCCATCTAACACACGCCCAGTTCCTTTGACAAGCAAATACAAGAAACTTCAGAAAGAAATCACAGATGGAACCAAGTCTGTATAACCATTTGTCTTTATAAACACAGTCACCAATAAAACATGAGTTTAGAAAACATGGTCCTGTATCATCTAGCATACTCTTTTAATGTGCATAATCATCCATGCTTATAACAAGCTCTTCAAGGAAGGGAAGATGCATTATTTTTCATAGCCTATGCTTTCTTTTATTTTTCAAACTAAGGTTTGAAGGCAACTTCATTAGCAGAAGTTCATGGAAAGTTGTGAGAAAAAATTTAAGCATTATATATGATATTGCCAGCTCTATGGAAATACTCCATACCATTTTATTCAATTACTACTTTCTTTCAAATCTGACCAAAAGCCTCTTGAACTTAACAGGTAACTTTACACTGAATCCAACAGACCTCATTGCATGACACTAATCTGTCAATGGTCCATTTATTTTGGTCCCGTGGCAAAGGTCTTTTAATGTTAATGGTTTATGCTATGTCCAGTAAGAAAATGAGTAAAAATGTACTGTACATTAGAGAGCATATGTCTTATATGGTGTTCTGCATAAAGAATATATTAATTCTTTTTATTTGAAAAGATATGTCTGGAAGACACAATAGATCAGAAAAGGTAGAATCATATATCAAAGAATAAACATATTTGTTATACAATTTCAAGGTAATTTGTTCTGTATATGAACAAGTACTAAGAAGAGGTATTTCATGGATAAGTAGTATATAAGTGATAAATTACATATATGTTGAAGTAAAGTAAGTAAAGAAATAAAGAGAAAGGCTGGAAGGAAGAAAAGATTGTTTATTTTCAGAGAAAGAATTCTTAGTTGTATAATTAAACTACTGATAATTGTTGAGTAAACCCCTGTTCTTTTTAATAGCAGAGTTCTTTGTAGTGTCTGCAAAAAACTTTATTTAAGAGGAGAAAAACTGGCATGGCTACTTCCAAGCATAAGATTTATGCAAAACATAAGTCTAAAATCAGTACCACAAAAATCAGTACAAAACAAAGATATATGAATAAACAATAGAAATCTGTTTTGCTTCAAAATACTTTTATTTCAAAGCGGCTATCAGCTTTGTTCTGGTTTTATAACATTTGGATGGATACGAAGTAAGGCTTTTCTATATCAGAAGTCAAAATGTGATGCATAATGTAGTAATTGTTTATTGGAATAGAACAAATAGATATTTGGAGGTAATTTCTGCAAAATTTGTTTTGGAGCAAAAATACGTACCAAGCGGGAGATTTACTGAAGTCTGTTCATTTACTTTCTACCAGAGTTTAAAACTGTAAAAGAAACCCAGTTTCAGAAAATATAACTAATTTATTTGAGCCCTCTCCATGCTATTTCTCTAAACAGATTTTTGAAAGACTTGTTGGCATTGAACTGCATATCTTCTCCCTAAGGGTCCAAAGTGATGTTAACACTTCAAGAAGCTTGATCACTAACCCAGCTATGTCTGACAACAATATCACGAGATCACCACATGATGGCACTGACTAAGATCACCGGTCAGTCCTGGAAAGACCATTAACCTGACAGCAACCCTACTACAGAGCTTGAAAATCTCTTCCTTCTGGGTCTGTACTGGGACTGCAGCCCACACAGACACTACAGTAACAGCAATTTTCAAAATAATCAAGCCATTAGACCACTTCAATTAACACTTTGGGTCAGAAATCCTATTCATGATTGTCCTCTTTCATTCCTGGCTGTCCTAGACCTCTCCTAATTGGCAATGACTACCTCCAGCTGGAGTACAAAGGAAAAGTCTTCCCCCTGAACTGTCTGAACAGAGAAGCAGTGGTTTATCTCATTTTGAACGCTGCATTCAACAGATGAAAATCTGAAAAATACTGCTAGATGGAAGTTTGCTACCATCAAATCATGACAGTATTATTTCATGTGTCATCTTTTATGGTGAAACATTGAAGGGGCTTAGTCTTAATGATCTGTGTAACTAAATCTCAAAAGTATTTCTAATTCATTTCAAAATAAATTCATACACAAGTAAATACAAATTTCTACTTATATTCATACTATATATGAAATTGTAACAGTAACTGCAGAGTCAGTAAGAGTACCTCAGCCTCCCCATCAATTTGCAAATCTTAGTTAGCACATAAATAACAGAAGATAGACAAGCATGGAAAATCTTAACCCTCCACTGAAGCTCGCCAGTGGTACACACTTACTGAAATACATCCTATGACAATGAGTGGTGTGTGGGCTCAGCGCAGAAGACAGCTGAAAGAATCATACATTGTGACATCAGTGACTACAATTTATTTTTAGATTATTACAGTACAAATCTGAGCATTCCTAGCAAGGGATTGTTCCAGCATGTGGTAATGCATTCGGTTTGAATTAGCTGTGACACTGGTAAAGCCCCATTGCAGATCTCACAGGATAAGCCAGTGTTCTACAGGGGCTGCTTCTATTCAGACTCTTGTATCAGCTATGCATGCAAGCCACAAAGTAACCCTGTTTCATATACAGCTTATTTTTAATGTCAAAATTCATCCCCATTTGTTTACATGGGGGGATGAGCTTAAAGAGGGATGAGCTGCTGGAAATGTTTCCAGAATAGCCTTCAACTTTTTAAATTCAACCACTGCCGACACTCTGTAAATTATATCTTTCAGTTTTCTATTCTCTACCCTTATATCCAAGTTGAGAAAAGTTTATTACCATCAGGTCTTATCTCATTGCTAAAATTTCTCCAAGAGTATTACCAATAAAACTTGTTACTTGCTCTTCCTTCACTAGACAGAAAAGTGCTTTTTCTCATTGGTGTTTGGGGTTTTTTTATTGGTGCTTTTTTATTTTTCCTTCAAATCCAATCTGGGGACTAGTAAAACAAATACAATGAGAAGTGGAGAACTATTAAAAGGTGACACATTCGAGTACATAACCCTGTCAGATGTGAGGATCAAAATGGCTCACAGCATAAATGCTTTACAAACATTTCTTGAGAGTACCTGAGTTGAACTGTGACAGAGGATAGCTGCAGCTGGACATGAGATATTTACATTGATTTTTGCAGCTTTTGTTTACATTTTATTATATTTTTATTACTGTAAAGACCCCCAGCCTTGTAATTCTGTGCACAAAACTAACCAATTTACTCATGCAGAAGAGATCTTGAATCCTGATGACAAGTCTTCAAGCGACAGAATGACTAAATTATATGCTGGTTATAGCACGGTGCTTATTCCTGTCCTACCCAGGTGGAGCTGTTCTTTACACTATGTGATTCAGCCATCAAATAACAGTGTGCGTGCTTGAAAGGCCAAGAGGAGGCTGTATTGAGAACCTGTCAAAAACAAACGTGCAAACCTCTATGTAGCAATCAGTGAGTGCTGCTTGAATCAATCTTTTCTTAAAAAATAAAAAAAAAGGCCAAACAGATCCTTGTTTCTATATATTATTTTTAATACAAAGCTTCAGTAAATAGGTTTTCTTTCTGCCTCTTGCCTTCATCTCTGCATGACAGGTCTTCAGCTGAAGGATGCTATTAGGATTGACATTTTTATCAAATGTAAACATTTTCAGGTGAATGATCCGCCCAAGAACATGGGATTAGCTAAAGATAAAGTATTTGGAAGATTACAAAATATACAGGCTAGCACAGCATCTCCAGTAAACCTCCCAGTTTTATCACTTGTCCTAATTTAATCCAGTTGGCCTGTTCCATTCCTGCTATGAGGCTTGCTTTTGTTCGCTCGCATTGTGATGACTTTAAAAGAAATGACACTGATCACTCTGCTTTGCTGATCAAGAAAAAAAACATTGGGAATTTTTGAATTTACAGTCTACATTGATACAGCGCTGCATTTTAAAACAATAGTGGGTGAGTAATCACTCCCTCCATAAATGCAGAAGGAGAATGTATTTTCTTATCTATATGAATGTATTCCAGTAGAGATCAAAACTGAGGGCTATTACATTCAATGAAAAATTAAAAAAAAAAATTCAAATTAGCTCTGAATTAGCTTGTTCCTCTTGAGATGCAAGCTAATTCAGAGCTAATTTGAATTTGTTTTTTTAAATTTTTCATTGAATATAAGACCAAGATGTTTCGGATGTCAAAGTGAATTTCAGTTTTAGTATTTGGTACAGCTTAATAGGTTGCACTTGCACACCACCCACCAAAAAAAATTGGATCTATACAATACACTGGCATATGAATAGAAAAGAGAGAAGGGGTAATAATAGCAGTATTTATATACAAAAGACTAATAATTTCATTATTATAAATATCATGTCAAAATTAAATTTCTTTTTCTATTATTCTGAGAAAATTACATGCCACCATAGGCATTGCTGTTTTGAGTAACCAGAAACTGCGTGACACATTTTAATGGTTCTCAAACCTTAATGATTCATTGGAATATGATTCATAAGACAATGCATGCAACCCTCTACTCAGCAATATAAGCAAAAAATACTTGGAATTTCCTGCCTTAATGCATATCCATATAAAGGCTACCTATACAGAAGCCTACACAGATATTAATATATAGGATATAAAGTAAGTAAAATGAAAATAAAATGCAGAGTTCATTTGATGTATTAAACCGGTTCACTTTTACAATGCAAAGCAGTGTTCTTAGCTAGGAATTGAAATTAGTTGAAGTAATTGCTCCTTAAGGTGACAAATAGTTTATTTCTTTAGTGCTGAGGATTTATATATCTAACAAAAATTTTTTTCCACATGATATGGGGAAAAAATATTACCCTTTAATACACGAGATCTGCATTAGCAGATGTATTTATGTTTTAGGAAGAGAAGAACAGCAGGGATTTCCATTTTGGTGTAACTGTAAATTCCTCCAATTAAGCTCTGAATTCTAATCTCCTAAACACATGCATATATGTCCTTAACGTTATTAATTTAAAACCAAACTGGGATTTTATCAGTGCTTGCTTTCAAAACTGATCAAACATCAGGCTAAAGGGATGTTTTCAAGGGTGGTTTTGGGGGGTATATTTTGGGTTTTGGTGGCGGCGTTGCTTTCTCCCCCAGTACCAAACATCCGAACTCGGCCGTGCGTTTCGGCCATCCCCACGGCGGGCAGCAGCCCCCGGCGGCTGCAGACGGACACGGGGCACGGGCACCCCGACCCGCGGCTCAGGTGCCGCCGGTCGCTGCGGGCCGCGGGCCGGGCCCGGGCGGTGCCTCCTTCAGGGGGTTCCGAGCCCGCCCCGGCCCCAGGAGCGCCCCCAGGCCCGGGCCCGGCGCGCGCGGGACGGCCCCGCGGCGGGGCGCGCGGCGCTGCGGCGCGGGGGGCGGCGGGCGCGCGGCTGGAAGGGCCCGCACCGCCACCTGGCGGCCGCGCCCCGCCTCTGCCGCCGCGGCCCCCGCAAACTTCTCTGCCCCCCGCCCACGCCGCGCGCCCGAACCGGCCAAGTTTCCCGGCCGCGACGCCATCTATTCTTAGCCCCGCTCCGGGCACGACGGCGGGACACCCGCCCCGACCCGCGCCCGCTGCCCGCGTCCCGCACCCTTCCGCAGCGGCTGCGCGGGACGCGCCCTGCCCGCCCCGACCCTGCGCGCCCGCGAGATGCGTGCGGGGGCGGGCGGGCGGAGCGGCGGCCGCTCGGGCCCCGTCCGTCAGGGCGGCTGCGGCGGGGCCGCCCCCGCTGCCCGGGGCGGTGCGGGGCTGCCGGCGGCCTCTCCCGCGGGGAAGGGGCAAAGCGCGGCGGCCGCGGAGGCGCCTCGCGCCGCCAGCCCCCGCCTCACCCGCCCCCGCCCCAGCTTTGCGGAGAAGCCGATTTACTGCCGAGCTGGGGAGGAGTGTGCGTGTAGGGGGGTGAGCGGTGGCGGTGCTTGTCTCTTTTTTTCTCCTTTTCTTTCCCCCCCGCCCCCCCGCCACCGGTCCGCGCACACTGGCTCTCCCCAGTGCCAGTCCCCGCTCCATCACGTGCGGAAGCCCATGCCCATCACAAAAGCGGGCATTTTACCCGTGCCCGGAAAGGAAATAAAGAAAGAAAAAGAAGAGAGGGAAGAGAGGAGAAGGAGAAAAGAAATGGGGGTGGGGGGAATGGGGGGAAGGGGGAAGAAAGGCAACCCACCACGGAATAGCTTAAGCGAAAGCGGGTGAACCGCTTAATCCCAGAAGATCCAAGATTTCCTCTGAGCAGCCGCCTCCCTTGTCCCCCCCGCGCGTCCCCGTCCCTGTCCCTTTTTGCTTTTTCCTGGCTGTGGTGGTGGCAAGGAAAGTGGTTAGCCAAAACCCTACGTGTTGGTTTTGTGTTTCCTGAAAACCACAGGCTCACAGAGCATGAGGTACCGCTCCTGCCCCTCTTCGCGCTTGCAAGAAACTGTGGCTTCGCTCTTTCTTTCTCTGCCTGTACTGCAGATATTTTTCCCTCCTCTCTTCCACACTCTTCTGTTTATTTCCCTGTAAAGCAAAGCTACTTTGTAAACATCTCACACAGAACCTCAGAGCCTTTCCAAATAGCTGATTGCAGCAAAATGCCTCCAAACAAATTATGGTGCAAGGGAGATATAAGGGACGAGACCGAAGTGGGTAAAAAAGAAATAAATTTGCATAAATATGCATATGTGACAAGAAGATCGCGTATGATGGTGGAAATGTCAAAAAGAAAGTATCGCTTTATCATGATGGGAAAAGTAAAAGCACAGACGACTGCAGCAAACTGCTCGCCCTTTGCCAGAGTACCAACTGCAACACCTCTCCCTCTCTTCCCCCACCCTCGCCGAGAAAAAAAAAAAAAAAAAAAAGGGGGGGGAACAGAAAAAAACATAGGAAAAAAAAATGAACACTCAAAACTGCAAATCCGGTACTCCTACCTTAACACTGGGATAGCTGAAGAAGCATAGGGGTCTTTTTTACACAGCCAGAATCTTTCAGGAAATCCTCTCGGGCTATCATGCAGCCAGGATTATTCACATACGGTTCCTGCTCCCCTTTTTGGAATCCAAAGCGATTGGCTTCTCCAAAGGAATGCAACGACCACGAAAGGGGGGAAAAATTAAAAATAACAAGAAGAAAGACAACAACAGTGGATTTGAAGGAAACTCGTGTTCTCGGTTGTAAGCGACCTACATTCAGACAGAAAATGCATTGCAATCAGTGCGAGAGGGAGAGTTGAGTCTGCAAGTAGGAGCTGTGATTGCCTATGCAGAAAGACCGAGCCGCGGAGAGACTGATCTGCAAGGCAAGGCGAGCTGGGAGAGAGAGGGAGATGGGGGGGGGGGCAGAGAGGAGGGGGGGAGAGGTCCAGGCTGTACCAGGCGCTCTCCTCCCGCTATTGGACCAAACTGAATGAAATTCACAAAGCCGCCAGCCAATGGCTCCCCGCAGCCAGCCCAGCGCTACAGAAACCGCATCTCCATCCACAGCCCCCCGCGGAGGAGCGGCGCATCCCCGCGCGGAGCCGCGCCGGGCACCGCGGGCTGCACAGGTGGGCACCGCGCACACCGAGCGGGGAAGGTGTCCCCATCCCTGTGTGTGTGTGTGTTCGGGGGGATCACACAATTCACACTGCCGATCTCCCTGCTCCGTGGTCATGTACAGCAAGTGCAGTCTTTGTTAACCCTTTACAGTGGCAGTTTCTACAGTGCCAGCCTCTTGTTACCATACTCACCCATCTGCGTTTTCGTGGAGCTGACAGTATAATTGTACACCAAGCAATGAAGCATTTTGTTCCTGTTCCCCATCCTCCCAGAAAAAAAAAAAAAAAAAAAACAAAAAACAAAAAACAAAAACAAAACAGCAAAGCAGTCATTTGCCCTGTGCCCAATCATTTTAAACAGATTTCCCTTTTTTTTTTTTTATAAGACCAGTTATTTGATGTTCATATTTTAGTTAGCTAGCCACTAAGCTAAGTGATGGTCAGGTGGGGGCCCTGTGGTTGTTGCCACATGCTACAACACAGGGTCTCTGGTTCATTTCTGCCATATTTTCCCAGGATGGTGCAGGGTGGTGTAGCAAATGTTCTTAGGCCTCCACAGGTACACCTTGTTTCACTCTACAGCATGTTCACTTAACCAGTTTAATAACAGCACTTGCACCATCCAGAGTGCAAGACCTCACATTAAGAACAGGTGAGCATTGCTTGATTTCACTGAGGACAGAGCAGAGAACAAAATAAGGAGGTCTTGAATATCTTGCCATCATTTGAAACAAAATCATATTCATACCTTTATGAGATTTCCTTCCACAAGAGTTGTATTAGATTTCATAAGCAGGGTTTTTGAGATTTTTCTATTCTGAAGAAAAAAAATCTGCAGCTCTTCTTTTCTAGAATCTTTGTTTCTGCCCCCATGTCAGATCCTCAGTAGAGAACAGATAGTGCATTGAATTCTCAAATCTAAATTGTCTGTGATATTTGGCTTATCAATCACTTCTATACTCTGCTGTTTCAAGTGGTAAAGGAATATATACCATCTGATCTAGCAGACAACTAGTAAGCCTGTTGTGTGTCTGTTCTTATATTTTGCTATATGGAATGAAGGATGCTTCCTTAAGTGTCACTTAGGAATGTATGTTTTGGTTTTAAATGTTGTAAATCTAAATACAGGTGTAATTCACTCACTTAAAACGTTTTAAGAATTGCAATAGCCACTGTTAACTTATTTGTCAGTGAAGTAATTATATTTACATTACTTAATTATATGTTTTGACTTACTTATATTAAGTCACTCTAGCAGCAGGTGTTCATGCAAGTGAATTTTACTGCTTTTGTTATTTTAATAATGTACCCACAATGTGCAACCAATCATATTTCTTGAATGAGTGAATATTTTGACACATTTAGAAAAGATGTCATCTTGCACTGCCATCTGTCCCAAATTTTGCAGGACAGTCTTTATTTTGATGAATGTGTCACGCATTTTATAAGATTAATTTGGAGGATATTAAAGTGTGTGCTAGTTAATCTGAATAATGATATTCCACCTGTGTTGTACTATGAGGAGGCAATTTGTTACAGGTTACCAAAGGATCATCTGTAATGTTTGCAATTAATATTTGCTACTATGACTTAAATATTGTAAAGCACGGCAATAAAACTAAACTTTCCATAGATTGTGCACAAATTTGTGATCAAAGTATATAAGTAAAAGGCATTTGGTCAGAACAGCAGAATGTACTTTTCTCCTCTTGCAACTTTCAAAAGCTAAATGTACAATTGGAATCTGTGGCTTATCTGCAGCAATCTACTGCATATTTTTAACTCCAAGCAGGAGTCCAGGAGCACTCATTCAGAGAGGAGAATTCCACTTGCTATACAACACCATCACTTCTTACAAGGTCACATTGTATTCCAGTATTAACCCAGCTTTACTTGTTTTGCTGGTTTTGTCGGGGAAAGAGTTAATTTGTTCATAGTACAGGGCTATGATTTAGTTTTGTGCTGGAAAAAATGTTGATAGCACAGGGATGTTTTAGTTATTGCTGAGCAGCACTTGCACAGCATCAAGGTCTTCTCTGCTCCTTATCCCACCCCGCCAGGGAGCAGGCTGGGGGTACACAAGGAGTTGAGAGAGGACAGAGCAATGTGCTGATCCCAACTCACCAGAGGGATTTCCCACATTGTATGGCATCATGCTCAGCAAATAAATTGGGGGGAAAGAAAAAGGAAGGGGAGGACATTAAGAGTGTTTGTCTTCCAAAGTCACCACTATGCGTGATGAAGCCTGGCTTTGCTGACTGAACACCTGCCTGCCCATGGGAAGTGGTGAGTGAATTGCTTGTTTTGCTTTGCTTGCATGTGCAGCTTTCCCTTTACCTATTAAACTGTCTTTACCTCTAGCCACGAGTTTCTCCCTTTCATCTTTATGATTCTCTCTCCCCATCCTGAGTGGGGAATGAGGGAATGGCTGTGTGGGGCTTAGCTGCCAAATAGAGAGGAGAGAGGAGGGGAGGGAAAGGGAGGTGTAGGGGGGCATCTCAATTTTGTTTCTTTGGTTTTTTTACTCATTCCAAACAATTCATGTTAAAAATTAACTAAATGGAACTAAATATGGCTGGCAGCTCGTCACTAGTGGTGTTCCCCAGGGCTCATAATTTTGGCCAGACATGTTTAGTATCTTTATCAATTATTTGTATAATGGGATCGTATGCATCCTCAGTAAGTTTGTAGGTGACACCAAGTTAGGTGGGAATGTTGATCTGCTTAAGGGTAAGAAGGCTCTGCAGAGGCATCTGGACAAGATGGATGGATGGGCCAAGATCAGCTGTATGAGGTTCAATAAGGTAAAGTGCTGGGTCCTACCCTTTGCTTATGACAGCTCCATGCACAGCTACTGCCTTGGGGAAGAGTGTATTGAGAATTGCTCAGAATACAGCCAGGAGTACTAGGGAATTGATTATCCCTCATACTGAGAACTGATCAGTCCACACCTTGAATCCTGTATTCAGTTTTGGGTTGCTCCCTTCAAAGAGGTCATTGAGGTGGTGGAGTGTGTCCACAGAAGGACAACGAAGCTGGTTAAGGGTCTAGAAAACATGTTCTATGAGGAGTGACTGAGGGAGTAGGGGTATTTAGTCTGGAGAAGAGGAAGGTCAGGGGAGACCTTCATTGCTCTCTACCTGAAATGAGATTGTAGTGGAGCAAGAGTTGGTCTCTTATGCCATATCTCAAGTGAAAGGACAAGAAGAATGGTCTTAAGTTGTACCAGGGGAGGTTCAGATTAGATATTAGGGGGAAAAAAATCACTGAAAGACTAGTTGGTCATTGGGAAATTTGCCCAGGGTGGAGTCACCGTCTCCAGAGGTATTTAAGAGGTGTTGAGATGTGGCACTTGGGGATGTGGTTTAGGCAGTGTAGTGGTGGTGCTAGTTCATGGTGGGCCTGGATAGCCCTGCAATTGGCTCGGTTGGTTAGAGATGGGTGATAATAATGCCAGGTTTGAGGTCTCAATCCCTGCATAGGCCATTCACCTGACAATAGGGTTTGATGATCCTTATGGGTCCCTTGCAGCTCAGAATGTTCTGTGATTCTGTGAAGATGATCCTGAAGGTCTCTTTCAAAGCTGCTGGTTCTGTGTGTGAAAATACTAACCTAATGCAGGGCAAGAAGTTTCTACAATTGCATGAACAGAAATTGACTCCTTACCCCCTCTATTTCCTGCTTGGTCTTCTTACTCCAGTTTGCACTGTGTCAATTTCTTTTTGTGCAAGGATGAGCCAGAATGGTCCTAATACACTTTATGCAGTTGTAATGTTATGTTTCACTAGCCTCATGGTGCAAAAGGCTTATCTTCAGTGGACCAGAATGAACCCCATACTCAGGTCACTGGGTGAGTTCACTTCCTGGGTACAAGGGTGATAGCATGAAGCAGACATAGTCCTTTGTGAGACCCCAAGCAAATAAGAACTGCAAAAGAAATGAATGCCAAACTGCAGGACATAAAACAAATTGAAAGCAAATAGAATGAGTTCACCGTGTCCACCAAGTAAACAAGAAAAATGCAGAGATTAGTTTGAAACGAACACCAAGAAAATTAAGATTTGGTAAAAATAATAAATGTCTCCCAGTTGAGTAGCCCCAAAATGGTGCTTAATAAATTTCAAGAAAGAAATTTGTTTCCTATGTGGCTTATCCTCTTATGGTTTGCTCATGAAAGAGAAACTTGGTTGATAACTATTTTCACAGAAAATTACACAGAGTAACAAAATTGCAACACGGAAAACTCCCATCTATATTTTAAAATTCAAAATCTTTCATTTATAGTAAAATTAAATGCTTACTGCACTGCTGGCTCTGCTACATACCAGGTAAATAAAAAATACACTGTAGAGTCCCACCTGCATGGCCAATTTCAGAGATAATTTCAGAGTAGTGTACTGAGAGAACTAATATTCACTAGAGTTTCCCAAAGGTATGGTATTTGTCATTATACATGCCTTTTTAGTTACGTTCTAATTGCATTCTCGTTGCAGTTTTTCACTAAAACTTTTAGTGTCACTTTCTCCTTCTGACAAAGGTTCAAACCCAATATATCACAGACATAGAAAATAGCACATTAAGATCATATATTCCATGTTTTTTAGAGAACAAAATATGGGAATTTGTTCTAAAAAGTTTCTGAGATGCAACCTGAAACTACATGGGGCAGGTATAGACATTGATTTTAACAGACACAATATTTCAATTCTAGTGGAGGGGAAGCAGTTGATGGACTCTGGTCCACCTTGTGTAAAGACAAAGCTTAAAAATACCATTAAAATTATCTATTGGGATATTTTGTGTCATTTGACCCAAGTGCTTTATCAGTTTGGTTTTTGGGTTAGTTTGATTTCTTTTTGGTTTTGGGGGAATTTTATGGGGTTTTTTTTGCTATTGCTTTGTTTTTTATGAAGCCTTTTACCCTTACTCACTGTTGAACTAAAGTGAACAAGGTGGTTTGGGGTTTTTTTAAGGGTAAATATTTCTCATTTTGCAGATTCTACATATCTGAGTAAATTTAATCAGTACTTAATTACTCTTACTCTCAAAGTCACATTCCTGGCTTGTAGTCTTAAAAAACTGAATTTCACTTTGGCTCCATACCTTCTTCTTTTTTCACCTTACATACTTTACAGATCATGATTAGCCAGCCTTCTAACCTCCTTATTGTTGAGATAATTAGGTTCTGTTTTGTTAGTCTCTTACTACAAAGCAGGCTTTCTAGACTATGAGTCATCCTTGTATTTTGCTCCAAACACTCACTTTTGTTTTTAAAAGGAGTACATTTGAACTTAGCCTTTATGTGAGCTGAGAACTCATGCTCCTGGTTACTGTGATTTAAATTTTTTTTTTCTTGAGTTACAAAAAAGAACTCTCATCTTAAAGTGTGATCTATGTTCTTAGTTTTAAGACAGTTATTCTGTAAAGAGATTGATTCACAAGAATGTTCCCTAACATCTGTAGAAAATTGGTTGTCACTGATATTTTTCACTGGAGATAACATTTTCAAACTTTTCCTGCAATTATTTAACTTTTTCATTGAGATCCTTAATAAGATCTTACATGCTTAACCATTGCTGTTTTTTTCCCAGAAGAAACTGAACTGGAAGCTGACTCCGGTTGTTGCAAACCCGCTCTTTCCATTGATGATCACTCAAAATAAGGTTCATGCTTTCATCTGAAGCCAGATCTAATTGAGGAGTAAAACTTCTGATCAATATCTAACAGCACCACAATACCAGTAGTTCTATAGTGTAGTATATTCTTCAAAATACCATTCAGAAAAAGATAATTTAATTGTGGGATGAATCTAATGGTTATTTTCATTTTGCATGTTTGGATATATGCAAACAGGATGCCCAGTGAATTTCTTTGCAGTGTGTTCTGAACAGTTGAAACCTTGCTGTATCCATGCAATTTTTGGAGAAACCAGAGCATCTAATCAACACAGCACAAGGCCTGAGGTGATGTTTTTAGCTGTAGTGAGTCAAGAAAATCCCTCTGCACACCCACACTCTAGATCCCTATTGCCATTTAGGTCTGTACCTGTGCAGGATGAACCCATGTATCTTCTGAATTAGGCCTAGTACAGGTGGGGTGTAATCACGCTTCTTGAGTGCTATGGTAGTCAATATGATTAATAGCATTTAAAAAGCTTATACCCCAGACAAACAGACAAAAACATTCAATAGTAGGTCTAATTATTCCTTGTGCTATACAATCATCCCATTTTTAGGGGTTTGTATTGTCAGATTTTGATTCAGATTGATACTTTTGGGACAATTTCATGTACCATTTTGTCATGGTTTGAGCCTGGCACAGAGCCAGTGCCCCCCATGAAAATGCCCTCACCCTGGTGTCTGCTGTGAGATGTGACCAGGAATAAGCAAAACAGGCTTTAGCTTAAACATAAAGAACACTTTATTACCTCAACTACGGGAAAATAGAGAAAAACTATAAGGAAAAGAAAAAAAAAATTGAAAACCTTACAAAAAAAACCACTTTCCTCCTCCCCACTACCTGACTTTCTCAATCCGATACATTCTCCCAAATCACCAACTGCCCAGCCTGGCACCACACTTTAGTATACTCAAACTTCAGTTCATGAAGAGGAGAGGAGTCCTTCTTGTTCCATAGGCTTCCCCTGGAAACACACTGAAACCTCGTGTGCTTCCCTGTCACTTCGGCACCGCCCGGAAAAAGTCCTTTTGCCGCTTGTGACATCTTCCTTCCATGCCCAGTGCTCTCACCACCGTGCATGGCCAGAGCTGCTTTTAGGGTTGTCTTTCAAGGATGCCTCGTCTCACTCCAAAAGGGCACAGTCTCTGCTTTGGGACATCTGTC